>NW_010245407.1:0-6655 GCF_000690775.1 Eurypyga helias | reverse complement strand
AGTACATTGGACCTCCGAAGACAGAGCTTCTCACTCAAAACCAACATATTTGAATTAATGGAGATCCACTCCAACCTGATGCAGACAATTCAGAATCTGAGAAGCTACTTAACCCTATATTTGACTTTTACTTTGTAAAATTTGTGATTTTTTTCCTTCTAAAGTAAATCGCTTTCTGTTAGGAATGTGGCCATAAATTTGTTTACAGAATAACAGCTAAATGTTAAGGGTTCTTAGCAACAATACAATTTTCTGGATGTAACCTGACAAATTAATGCTTCCATTTATAAGATCCATTATTTTTCCCTTAGTGTATGTGAGGATGCATGACCTCTCATCCCAGTGTTCAAAAAGAAAAGTAAAGAAAAAACAATAATCAAACCCACTTTTAATAAGTGCTGTTCTTGGAGGAGAACTAGAAATAAATTGATATGCTCACTTTCCTGACAGTATCCCTATGTAGCTATAAATAGAAATATGGTATTTAGTACACTCTCACTGATGGCCTTTCAGGACGGTTTCTTATTTCTGCAGTGATATTCTCCACTACTTTTGAGCATCATGTCACCGAAAATTAGGAATAAAAACTCCTTAGCACTAATGAATTATTAAGAAGCAGGCATTCTTTATTAATGACTGGGTGTGGAGGGGAGTCATCTCACCAACAACACACACCTAACTTGTGCAGCAGGCTGATTATATAGGATATAATGAATCATAGTAAACATATTCTCATATATAGTCATATCAGTTACAGTAATTCATTTTCTTAATCCCACTCTTTCACAGTCAAGTACATTTTGTCTTTAATATAGTCGAAGGGCTGCTTTTACAACCACCATGGACCACTGACTCAAAAGAAAGACCCCTCAAGTCCTTGTCACAAAGACTTTGGCTCACATTGCAATTTAAACATGCTTCAAGATCCCTTCACAATGTATTCTTGACAATATCTTGGTGGACAGGGCAATAAATTGTTCTTACTGAACAGCTTAACAATAGTACCTATTTCTTCAAATACAACTCTGATTAATGATTATTATCAGCCTACATGGGCTTGGTCTGGGACTTTACAAAGGACTTTAAGCAACTTTTGATAGTACAATTTTTTTTTTTTTAACTTTAGTTGTTTTATCTGAAATATCTTATTTGATATCATTTCTCCCCTTTTATTGGAAGAGAAACTACCCCACATAAATTCTTTTACATATTCTTGAAAATCATTTGTTTCACATAACTATTTTTCCAAGTACAGTACATTCAACTTAAGCGTCTTTATAAATTTTCAGTTTTAAAGGTCCAATTTGGTCAGACTTCCAGACTTCTGGAGACGCCTTCTTTAGTGTAATGGATCCAGGGTTCCAGACCTTGCACTTTAACAGGAAAATATGTAGTCAGTAACACTTGGTGTGTCCTTTCCACTTCTCTTATAAGGGTTCTGAAGTCCAGGTTTTGATGTAGACAAAGTCTACATCACTGTGGCACTGTCAGCACCTTTCCCATGAACTAGAATCATTGTGCCAGATGCTGTAGATGAACAAACTGTCTACCAGTGCAAAGAGTTGTGCAATTTGGCCAGGGAATAGAAAGTAAACTGAATCTGAACAGAGTGGAAGGAAGAGCAGGAGCTGTTTGTGGCATTACACCACCCATTGTGTTGGGTCTGAGTCTGTCTTGATCATTTAATTCCTTGGCCATTAATCTCAGAAAGAGATGATAATTTCATGGGAGATACCTCCAGAAAGAGTTCTTTTGAGGTAGGATTGGCAGACTCCTGAACTACATTTTTCATTGCTTCCTGATTTGTTTTATCCTCAATTGGTACTCAGATTTTAGTGTGTGATTATATCTGGATTTAAATCTTTCTGAAGCACTGTTGGGAGGAGCTGCTTGTGAGCCTAACACACAGCAACAGCTCAGTCTTCCAAGTTTCATCACTTGGTTGTGGTTTTTAGGGCACCTCATTGCATAAGCTTCTGCTGGAAGACAACTATTTCTAGTGGAAGTCATATATGTTTATGATACCGCTTTCTATCACTTAAGATCTTTCCCCAAATTAGGCAATCCATTTCTGGCCACCTAAGAAATATTGTTTCATCTTACTCCATCTCAGGATTAGAAAAGGATTTGCAGAAGAGTGAGAGAAGATTAAGCCAATTGCATAGAAAGTAATGCTTCAACTTGTGACGTTTCATCATATATGTCTTATGAAGACACAAGCATTTTTTCTACTGTATTACTTAACAAAATCAAACACAACAGAAACTTCTCTGTGAAAGTGACAATGTATATGATAAACTCTATAATTTTTCCATTGTAGATATATATATTTTTTTCCATCCTAGCTATTCCTGGATAGCTTTTCTGTAATGTCTAAAGCATTCAATTACTTCATAAAACTACAGAGAACACTATTGACATACTCATTCAAGTATCTGGTAACAAATTCTGTGTGCACAAAAATCTCAGGTATGCTTTCTTTCTGTTATATTGAGGACAATAAATGTACATGGAACCAGCTTAGTGGTAATACACAGGGATCCCCACTTCTTATTTAATTTGTGGTGCTATTTGATGCAAACTGTTTGTTTTAAACTTCTGGATGAAAGTGTTTCTACAGTAAAACTGCCTAGTTAAGAATAGATTACACCTGAATGTTTTGGTTGAGGGGTTTTTTTTTGGTTTCTTGGTTTTCCTTTTTTTTTTTTTTTTTTTGTAATACTAAGATTAATGTTTTGTGACATTTTATTTGATGCTTCACAACTATCTAAAAATTCATCTTTTCCTTCTTCTCTCAGGTCTCCAAATGGTTCTATGTATCCCCAGCATGCACACCTACACACATTCATATTAACATACATCTAGACAATGTGTACAGCTACACAAAACCTCACACATTTAGCCTAAAACATTGAAAACTGAAAGGGATACTACCACTTCTTATAAATCAACAAAAAAGCTAAATACAAGATTTTTCCAAATGAAAATTAAATGTTGGTGAAGAAAAGTGGGTACCAGCTTTCCCTCACTAAATTTCAGATGATGCCTTATAAATTTGTAAAAGTTTTGCCAGCAGTGGCGAGCTATGCCTTTGAGATACTAGTGCAAGAGCTGCTGCCACCAGTCGAATTACAGTCCTGAGTTATTAGGATTCAGATACTGAATTAAGTATATTTCAGTCAATCTTTAATAGTGAGTTAGGGAAATAACGTCTTGTTTCCAGAGGTAAGCAGGAAAACACTTGTTTAGAGTAGCTTGGGAAAAAATTGTCCTAACTGTTATTCTTACTTCCTGAGATAACTTAAATTAATGACCACACTCACCAAATCCATTTATTTCAGTCTCCTTTTTTTCAAATCTGTTATAGTAATGTTTGACCATGAGCTACAGTTAGTGGGCAAGAGTTTGAACATTTTGCAATGAAATGTATTTTAAGCATATCATTGTTAGCTTCCTTACCTCCTGCCCAAATGTTTGGTTGAAGAAGACATTAAAACAAGGAACTATGGGACTAACCTAGACTGTAATTTAGATTTATGTCTGTTAAATTATGGAACAGTAACCAGAAAGTATCTACAAAGTTATTTTAGAAGCAGAACAGAACTGTCTGAAAGTGAGAGAGAAGATGTCATTGTGGAAGGCCTGGACCTTGTAGCAAATGATGAAAAAAGCAAATCTTTTAGTGCGGGTGAAGTCTGAGCTACTGCCACATTGATGCGGCTACTGCCTTTTTATACAATAATAAAACTTATAATTGCTGACTGTGGAAATAGAGATGACTGCTATGCTTCTTCCACAGAATATGACAACCAATGGCAACTTGTTTGTGAATAAGATTGCTGGTGTCAGTAAAGCTGTCCCTGTCCTAACAAGTGAGTAAGGGAGCTGCATTTGGTCTGGTTTATTGCTACTGATGGGGAAAATTGAGGAACTATTCCACCACATACAATGCATTAGACTATCAAGTGTTTTCTGTACATTTAAGGATAGGGGTGAACCTTGCCATCTTTAGATCTTGCCCAAAGCCCCAGTTCACTGTCCTTATAAAAAAGTAGGAGGGAGGAGCCAGAGGAAATACCCTTTGACAATACACAGGCAGCTGACTGTGTTTTGAGAATCCCAGCAAAGCTCTACCTCCTTTGTAAAATGCCGTGGGAGTTGATATACATTAGTTTTATGTACACAGAGTAGTTTTTTTAGACTCAAAATACATAATGAAAATCTTTTGAGCAGTAATCCATCCTGGATAGATTTCTGCATCAGAATAATTTTGACTCATAAGCCTGAATCAGCACAAAGACTGAATGTGAAAACACTTTAGACAAAAACTCCATGATTTAATTTAAAGATTTAAACAATGTTCCTAGCATGAAATATATTCACGCAAATATACACTTGCATATTATATGTATTTGTGTATAGACATATCCACGTTGTGGAATGTATTTTCCTATGGTAGTAAACTTCTTGTTACAGTCATTTCTGGATCTTTCAGAATTGTATCACATTAAATACCAGACTCCTAGTGCTCAAGTTTTTGTACTTTATGGTTTTAGGCCAGTTCCCTCAACTTTTTCTTGCTTTGTTTTGTTTATAAATCTCTAAGGTAAACTGTTAACTTCAGGTTTTGATTGGAGGTGGTTTGTGAGTCATTGTTAATAGAGAAATCATTAGAAAGTCCAATTATGGTCCATTACTCATTTTTAGCACATACATTTTCTGATTTTTGATCACAGAGGGTTTGTAAAAAGAGAATAAAAGACCTTTGAATAGATTCCTTGGTGGTACATTGTAAACTTCAATTATTTGTTCCCAGAAACTTTTTTTTTTTCTTAATAGAGAAGTGAAATCTCTTTTAAATGGAGCATGATTCAGAAACCCTACTAGAAAGGTATTAAACATTCTTTCATTAATAACAGTAATCTGGAATCCCAGAGTGCACTGTCACTTTAAAATGTAGATCTAAAGATATTTTTTTTTCCTCGCAGTCCATCATTAAGCTGAAGTCATTTTATAACAGCAGTGTTGCAGCCACCACCTCTTCCTGAGAGGGAGGAGGACAGCATGCTGTTAGTGCACAGTTGTCACTCACAAATCTGCTTCCAAAACAATTGGACAAAACCATTAGTCTGTAATATTCAAAATTTTCTTCCCCTGTAATTTTTGGTAGATTGGCTTTTTTGGCTTCCAAAATACAGTAACCCACCACAACCAGTTCATGGTATAACCATGGCATGAAGAGAAAACCAGGCAATTCCCCTTCTGGAGCAGAAAACCAATTTTGCTTTTCATCTCAACTTTCCCTCTATCACACACAGAGACAGGTGGATTCTCTTTTATACTTAATGACTTTTGACAGCCACTGATCTCAGGGGGAAGAGCTTGATAACAGTTTTCCTCTCCCCAAAAATGCTAGTTTTCTCAGGCAGGCAAAAGTTCACAGAGAAGCTGGCAGGCTCCTTCTGCTTTGCAATCATATTTTATAAAGTACAATCATCCAGTGTGCTTGAAAAAGCTTAATTTCCCCCACCCTGAATACAGTCCTAGTTCTGAGTGTCAGAGCGGGATTTTTTGTCCTGTTTCAAAAGAAGATAATTGTACTTTTCACTGGTAGCAGAAGGGTGTAATGGAGAGCAAGATGAGAAGAGGCTTGTCAGCTGCTATGTTGACATTTTCCTATACACGTTTGCATCAAAGTTATTCTGATCTGAAAGCCATTCTAGATCATTGCTAAATTACTCTCATAGAGATCTTGAGTTTGTTAGAAGGAGCACACTTCTGCTATTACGCACACACACGTACATCCACAGAAATTAACACTTGCAAATACCTTATGAAAATCCTTATGATTTATACCATTTTCTTTTTACCTCATGTGCATCTCAGTTTCTAGCTTCAATGAAGATAGAGTGAGGAGGGAGAGAGAATGAGAATGGAAAGTAAGGGTAAAGCCAGCTTTAGTTTATAATGCAGACAAATCTGCCTTTTCTGCTTGATGGCCTGTAACATTTCCATGTAGTGTACTTTGCATGGCAGAATAGCTACTAGTAATAGAATTTCTCGCAGCGGAGGTTAATTACTTTTCAGCTACAGCAAAATAAATTTCTTGTCAAACCCAGTGACAGGAATATGCCACTGTCACCATTATTACCTGCAGTTTTAATTCACTGTTAATATTTGACACTAGCTTGTATTCAGGGGTCTGCTCTCCTGAGCAGCATGGTTTCCCAAAGTGGTAGGACAGACAGGCAGTAATGTAGTATCAAGATATGTGGAAAAGACTATACTTCACTTCTCTCCCAGTGTACTGAAAAGATTAACTGACCCATCTTTTCCTTTAAAAAACAAAAGAGAGCCTCGCACTTGATGAGATAAAAATCGTAGAATCATAAAAGGGTTTGGGCTGGAAGGGACCTTAAAGTTCATCTAGTTCCAACCCCCTACCATGGGCAGGAACACTTTTCAGTAGACAGGGTTGCTCAAAGCCCCATCCAGTCTGGCCTTGAACACTTCCAGGGATGGGGGATTTTCATGGTTTAATTCCGGTGACTGAAATTCCACGAAGCTACTCTAGCAGGTCCTCCCTCTCTTTCCTCCAGCAGCAGGAGAGAATTGCAGGAAGAAGACAAAGAAGCATGTAAAATTGAGATAAGAA
>NW_010245406.1:0-44101 GCF_000690775.1 Eurypyga helias | reverse complement strand
ACTGTAATAGCTCTTGTTGGGAAGGTGGCAAAACCAAATCAGATGGGAAGGTGCAGGAGAAGGAAGGAAGATGGCGAGTCTGATGTGGAATGTCTAGTCTATCCTTATTGTGCAAACCTTCCTTGCAGACAAGATGTCTGTGTGGTCTGGGGCTTTCTTAGCTTGATCAGGAGATGCCAGGGAGAGGGATCTCCCCAGCCACTGACCTTGCCCTTGGGCAAACCATGAAGTTGCGCTGTAAAGCAAAGTCAGTAACAGTGAAGTTGCACAAAACGCCGCTGGTAGGCCCAGTGGTTTCCTGCCACTGATGTTTGTCCCTCTTCAGACCTCCTTTAGTCCCTTCCTTTACAACTGCATGCTTCTGCCCACTCATCCCTCTCCTGCAGGAGCACCACTGCTCCTGTGTGCCAGGTCCTCTGTCATCCCGTCAAACTCTCTAACTCCCTGCCTTCCTCCTCTTTGTGGCCCCTCAAGTTCTCCTCAAAAAGAGGTGGCTCAGTGTGGGCTGCATTGGTGGCATGGGTTGGCAAGCTGACGGTTGCGATGGGGAGAGGGAACAGTGCCTTCCCAGGTTTATTGGCAGATCTCAAGTGCCTGGTGTGTCCTTCATCCCAGTGGGAGTTGCTTTTGTTATTGCACAACCAAAACTGTAGTTAGAACGTTTCTCCCTGAGCAAAGGTTTGTCCTGAAAACCGAAGATAGTTGAGGTTAAGATTATCCTCCACACCCCTATGTAGTTCATAGTTTTTAAGGAATTCCCTTGGCTCTGGTGCCAACGTTGGTACTGGCTCTGTTGTTGCTGTGTTTTGGCTACAAGTTGCATCAATCTCCCTTTCAGCGAGGTCAGGTTTAGGCTGGGTGTGTGGGATGCGTGCCTCTTCTTGGCAACTGGTGATGCTCTGGTGGGATGGCTGCAAATCTTGGTGCGCCTGTCTCTAAAGCTCTCTCGTGCCATCCCTGATGAATCCTTGAAAAAATTCTTCCCAGAGAGGGTGGTGAGGCACTGGCACAGGTTGCCCAGAGAAGCTGTGGATGCCCCACCCCTGGAAGTGTTCAAGGCCAGGCTGGATGAGGCTTGGAGCAACCTGGTCTAGTGGAAGGTGTCCCTGCCCATGGCAGGGGGGTTGGAACTAGATGGGCTTTAAGGTCCCTTCCAACCCAAACCAGTCTGTGATTTTTTTAAGTGCTTTCTTCTTTTTCATCTTCTCTCTCCACCCTTTCCCAGGGGGTACAGTATTAACGGTGTTGTCCTTATGTCCTGTAGGAACATGTTGGTTAGGCATGGTGGGTCACATTGTTTTCAGAGGAGCTTGTGATTTTTCTTCAGATGCAACTTTATGCATAATGTAAATTATCAAATGAAATATTGACTAAGTGGAGAACTACAGAAAGAAGTTACTTGGTGTGATAGCTGTGCATAGATGTGGGAGTGTGAGCCAAGTACTGTGTATCTGAACTTTGAAAGTGTGTTTTCCAACTAAAATCCCATTTCTTTGAAGCGCTAATAATGGAGTTAATGAGGCTTTTATGATGTCTATGAAGCATAAACAAATAACGCAAATTTAAAGTATCCTTATGTGATAAAATCTGCGTGTGTATTTTGGGGTTTCTCTTTAAAATGTCATTGTTATAATAAATGAATTTGCAGACAATGCCAGGTTGTATCTCGCTCTACCCTCCAGTTAACTTTTTCTTGGCAACTGTCTGGTTTGAGTCATACATCAGTCTGAACATGTAGAGCTGCTTCTTCTAATAAAAAGCTACCAAGCTGTTAGCAGGGTCTTTCTGCTGTTCTGATAAATAACCAGCCTGTTTGTGCTCCTCTGAAAGTCAGTGTAAGTGGGATTATTTCCATTCTGAATTGCCGTTTGCTCACTCGATTGAGACCTCTCCTTTTAAGACCACAACTAACATGCAGGAGTATTCAGTTGTACCTTTTTTTTTTTTTTGGCTTGTCTCATGCCATTATCCATCTGGAGGCTTAGTTCATACTTGCTTAAATTTTCCACCAAAAAAATCTTTTTTCTTTTTTTTTTTTTTGGCTTGTCTCATGCCATTATCCATCTGGAGGCTTAGTTCATACTTGCTTAAATTTTCCACCAAAAAAATCTTTTTTCTTTTTTTTTTCCTTTCAGTTCCAGATTTTTGCGTGTTTTATATGTTTGATTTTAACAGGTGAGCCTAGTCTGTGTATAGTTTTCATTTGTTTGTCTTTTTTAAATCTGACAG
This sequence comes from Eurypyga helias, assembly GCF_000690775.1. NCBI lineage: Eukaryota > Metazoa > Chordata > Aves > Eurypygiformes > Eurypygidae > Eurypyga > Eurypyga helias. The sequence goes on along the minus strand of NW_010245406.1, from coordinate 41,872 downwards.
GATGTAGCGGTAATGTGGAGGCCCAAGTGGAAATCGAGGGTAGTGGGAACATTAAAATATTTGAGGATTAATACACTGAATTGAGCTCGCTGTCCATAGCAGTACAAATGGCCACCCAGTTTTGTTTCCGTGCCACAGATCCTCAGTTAGGTCGTGGTCTCTGGAGTCAGATGTGAATGAAGTTTCTCCAACAGCTGTACTCTTGGTCATGGCATTACTCGTATGCAAAAATGAAAACACCAACAAGTAGCAGCCGTTTGGTTAAGAAGTGGCCCTGGAGAGAAGAAACGTGATGCGGCGGGCCAGCTCCCGAGCTTGGCTCCTTAGGTGGCTGGCAAGTATTTAGTGCCTGGGGTTGCCATTTGATCTGTAGTAACACATCAGCCAAAAAAAAAAAAGAAGGACGAACAGGCTGAAAAGGATTATTTTTTGGCATTGGCTCAAGGCATGAGCTCAAAGAACTGGCCAGGAAACAAATGGGGTTGGAAGTACTGGAGGCGGCTGAAGCTCGTGTCCAGAGTACTGTGATGGACCTGTGTCATGGAGGAAATGATTCTTGACCTGGAAGATCACCCTCCCCTCATTTTTTTTTTTTTGTGACTTGTGTGCATTGTCTTGCTACACCGTAATGGGAGTTTCTAGATAGAAATCAGGGCTTGCTTTATGAGATAAGGGAGTAACCTTTCCCCTGCATGATACCAGGTATCCTTTGGGTCAGTTGTGTTCAGGCTTGTTAATTACTTAAATGAATTAATCTTATCTATAAATAATACTGGGTTAGAAAAGAAAGTAGGAGGAAAACTACTGAAAAAAATCAGGCTTTGACTTCTTGAAATAGGCAGGAGTATTTTCACAAATAAATATTGTTGAGGCTCAATTTATTGGTATCACCCAGCTTAATTGGTATTTCTACACGTATGTATGTTAAATACAAAGCTTTGGAATCCACATCTGTCAAAACCTCAGTCTTAGGTAGAGGCTGAACAACTTTGCACTTGGTTAATTCCTGAAATATTTCATATTAGAAAAAACATGAGGAGCCATCCTTTGCTGAGAACAAAGTCAAGACACTTCTGGCTTTACCTGTGTGTGACTGGGATATGGTGTGTTTGTAAAGTAGTGTAGATCACAGGTGAGTAACTCTCTTCCTGCTTCACCAGCTTCTCTCTATTGTTTAGATTTTAATTTGCTTTTTGCAATTGCTGATGGCAAAACATGACCTTCTGCAGGACAGTGGTAGGCGACGGCAACGTGAGAGCGGTGACAGGGCGTGGAGGTGTACCCCTTCGGTGCGGGGCCGCTGGTGATGCTGGGGTTTTACTGGGGCTGTGCGAGGGGAGGCTGGGAGTTGCTCACTGCCGTCATGAGCTCCTGTGAGCTTTCTCTTTGGATGCTTCCCGGCCTTGATCTCCATGGAAGAGCTCCTAGAAAGGCTCAGCTGCAGCAAAGCATGTGTTAGGCTGGAGGATATGGGGAACATGGGGCTTGGACACTAGTTTTTATCTAACTGGGCTCTTTTGGGGTAACCCTGTATCCTTTCTCCTTACCTAAGTTTCTGTTAAAATATTTTTTAAATTCTACATCTTTAATAATTTATATAATTTATAAATCTTTGCCCAACAGAGGGAAAGACTAAAGATGTTACCTTAAAAAAGCATTTCCAGCAGTTTCTGAGAAATCAGCCATCTCACTGATGCCGCTCAGGGATCCTTGTCACAGCCCAGCTCTGGACCAGACAACACACCCACTGCAGCGCAGTTGATGTGTTGGAGCCAATCCACGAACCAGTTCCTGCAGAGCACCCGGTGACTTTTGGTGGTCTCTTAGCAGGATTCAGCCAACAGACCCTGGTCACCATCCCTCAGCTCAAACTTCCCTAGCCTGACGGAGGTGTGACATGCAGATTCCTCTTGCTCAACATCTGCTTGTGCCACCAGGGCGTGAAGGAAGGGACGTGGGTTGTGCTGTGCTCAGTAAACTGTTGACTGCTGGCTGTTATGTTGGAGCAGCGTGTTGTGTTTCTGGTGACGGAGGCAAGGGTTCGCTGCGTGGAGCTGAACCTGCCCAGCGTGCGTAGTGCTGATGGCACTGCTCATGCCGTAATGCCTGGCAGGTGTGCCTTTCGTGCGTGTGGGGAAGGTCTAGTCTGCTTTGGAGTGCCCAGGCTGCCAGTACTGTGGGAAAGCAGACAATTTTCTTTTTATACCCATCTCCTGTAATGAGTGGGAAAGTCTCACCTTTGCCTATTCAGCTTTTCCTTTTAACGACCATCCTCAAGGGTGCCGCGGGACGGCCTGCTCCGAGCTGTGCCTTTTGATTTCTTGGGGGACAAAGTGAGCGTGGTTACTCTCTGTCAGAGCAAACTCTTATTTTGAGAGGTACAGTCCCGCCAGCAGTTTGGAGTTGGCCCTGGCTTTTCTGGGTCTGTGGCCAGAGCTGAGGGAGAGACAGCAAACTGTGTGGGGTGAAGAGGAATGATCTGAAGTTCCTAAGAAGTGAGAGACAAAGCTGTCAGCAGGATGTTTGGCATGGGAGGGACCCCTGATTGTGAAATGCGCTTTTTCACCTTCGTTAACCAGAGCCAAGACGGGAGAGCTGCTCAGACACGCTCCAAGATGCTGTCCTCTTGCTGGATCGCATCAAGGTAGGGATAAACGGTGCAGGCAAACGCCCCTTTGATCAAAGGAGGCTCCTGCAGCGAGCTGCATGGTGTCCTTGTGCCAGTGCGACACGTTTCTGTCAAGTTGTGCAGACCCGTGTGTCGTACGTTCCGCGTGATGTGCGCGAGCCGGCGGTCAGCTCGCAGGCAGCATTCGCGGAGCCCTGCGTCTCGCTTCTGCAGAGGCAAGAAACCTTCAGATCTGTGAAGCAGTCATTAAGAAAAGGCAGCTCAGAGTCAACATTCTCCTTTCTGTAATTACAGCTAAGCTTGCCAGATCCCAAAGTGCCTTTTTTTCCCCACTTGGGTGAAAAAAAGCTTCTTTTAAAAATGTCTTTTACACGTTATGCAAGTGTCTTAAGAAAGCAGTAGAAGTACTGAAATTATTAATTACCTGTTTAAGTTATTTTAAATCTGAAGGTACTTTATTTCTGTTACAGATTAATGAATTAACAACTTCTGAGTGAGCAACTTTGTTGGCTGGGGTACTGACAGACCTCTGGGGAATGGTGCTGGGATAGCTTGTAACATCACCACCCCAGAAGCGTCCATCCTTCCTCCCTGATAAGTAGGAGAACAGGATGCATGATGTCTCGCCTGCTTATCCTATCAGTTTAAACCATCAGTGAAGATTAGGGGCTGCACTGTGGTGGCTGAGGAATGGACATTCTCCCTCAGAGGTCCTCTCCTGAGATATGGGTGGTCACTCTGGCATAACAGTCATTGGCAGCATCTATCTGAAGGTGTTTACAAACTTTGCAGATTTAAGCTTTAATTTTCTGGGTCATTCCCTGAAAGCAATCCGTGTCACAAGCGAGTGTGAAATTGGAAGACAGGTCCAAACATAGGGAGATCATTGAGTAATGTAGAGGGTAGTTAGTGTACATTTAAAATGTAAACAGAAAACGTGTTTGCTTTATAAAGTCCAACAGGATTTCAGCAGCCTGTGACAAACTAGGTTGGCTGTAATTTGTGATTGTGCTCGTCATCTCAGTTTGCTGCTCACAGCACCATTTAGTAGGTGAGAAGTGTATAAATGGTGTATGGCTCCCTGACTAATTTTACTAAGGGCTTGAAGCCTGTGAAGACAATTACCTGATGGGGCATTGCGGGTGGAATTGGAGGAGTGGATGATGCTTGGACAACCGGGTGCTGTAGGCAAACTACAGCAGAGACTTGGACTCCAACTGACAAAGAAACATTCAGTAGGGCAGGTAAAAACCACTGGAGTTGGCAGAGCAGGGAGCTATTTACTCTTAAATCTTCTTTGACCTGTTGTTGGCAAATTTGAGCCAACTGTGCAGTCAGCTGGAGTTGATGAGAAAACGGGTGACCAGGTGCAGCAGACATTGGGGCGTCTCTGTGCTCAGCCATTGGGGTGTTGGCTCAGGATGCGGGAGTTGGAGCCTCCAATCCCCATCACGCAGCAGACAGCCTTGAGGTCCCCTCGCTGGGCAAAGGGTGTTTTGGATGGATCGCTCTGAACGTATCCTGCTGGTGCTGCTGTCTCCTGCACTGAGGCTGTCCGTTAGATCAGGGGGAGGAGACGGTACAGTTTGAAGCTGAAATAATTTGGTTTATGGCTGGGTTACTGTGTTAGTGAGTCACACCTCGTGCTTCCCACCATCTTGCCATGACCCTTGCAGTAGACTATGTGTAGTGAACCACCTCAGCAGGGCAAAGCATCCCTGCAAGGGCTCAGAAGAGGCAGTGAGCTTTCCAGGAGAGCCTACCCAACTGTAGAGGCAAACAGTCCCTGTCCCAAGGCAGGGGTACGGAACGCTGCCATGGACGAGCTCGTTCTCTGGAGAGGTGTGTTGGTTGTGTGGGTTTAGATCCCCTTGAGCAGAGCAGGGGTTTGGATCCAGGCACTTCACATCCGGAGTGAGTGTTGCTGCTACTCATCTTCAGCAGCAGCTTGTTTCCTCCAGCTGCCGCCGGCTTGTGAATGATGCCTGAGTCAGCCCCTTCCAACGGGTGTTTATTAAAAATGGCTGTAGTGGAACAAACCCACGACTTAACCAGAATGAGCAAAGCAACAGTTTTGGTACGTTATTTTGGGATAAATTAACATGTGGGGTATTTTTTGTCGGTGACTCTTGTGGGCTTTGGTTTCTTGGTCTGTCTGGGGTTTTTTTTGGATTGTTTTAACCCATCCAGCGACGTCATGTGAAACAGTCCATAGTTCCTTATGGATAAATTGCTGCAATACAATGCAGCCCTCTAGCCAAAACTAGCTGGACTCTGTCTAACTCCTGCTTTGTTTAGCAAGGCACTTCAGCCATAAAAGTTGCTCTGCTGTCCAGTCCCTCCCTTGTACGTACATACACACACTCTCTGTGAGTGCCGCTGGCTCTGCTGCTCCCCAGCTGTCTTCTACATTGCATCCCCCTTCTTGTACAGGAAAAATGTCCTTCTGACACTTGTATATACATATTAAAAAATATTAGGAGATGAGCGTCAGGTACAACCACAGTAGATAAATTAGGCTAAACTCTGGAGTAATCTGGCTTCTATGCTATGCAGTTTGTTTCTAACTCTGGTTGGAGAGCTCTGAGCAATAAAATTGATGAAAGGTTTTGAAAAAAAACATACTGTTGAGGAAAAAGCTAGCCAAGGTGCACTTGCAGAGAGAGGGGTATTACCCTAGTGCTGAAGGGGTGCTGTGATGAGACAACTGTCATGAAGGTGCAGTCTGAAATGAGGATGAGCAGTAGTGAAATCCAGTTGCGGCAGGGAAGATGCAGATTGAGATGAGGGCAGTTGAAGAAATAGCCAGGGGAGGCTGCAAAACAATAATTGCTTAAAGGAAAAAAAAAAAATAGGGTGAGATTAGATGGTCTACATCAGTCTGTGAACCTGCTCAGGATTGGAGGCTTCACCTTTGACATCTTCTAGCCCAACGATTTCATTGTTGTGTAGACAAAGACTAGATCCAGCTTGGCAATGCTTCCTCTTGTTGGTTTGGATATCCTGTGTGTCATCCCTGTGCAGCATTAGCAAGGCATGGAAATTCCTCCTTTACAAGAAACGTGTACAGTTACTGGCAATCCTAATAAAAAGGCATGCAGTGGGAATCATAGACAGATTAGTGTGAGTCACGAGGAGATTAACTCATGTTTATAAAAGCTCTGCAATAAAGGTGCTGTTTAAGTAATGTCTCTATTGTGCTGCTATAGTTTGGGGGTTTTAGCCATTTAATCATTTCTCTTTAGTGACTTTGGAATCTTTTGGATATACTTTCTGCATGATTCCATTTTTCCTATGAAAGTGAGCTTTTGTAGTCTAATGTAGCTTGGCACATCCTGAGCACCTGCCTGCTGTTGACATTACAGCACTGTGTTCTTATTCCTCGGCCAAAATGATTACCTGCAGAATTTCGTCTTAGCAAGCTGTTGTTTATGCGTTGATCTAGCTTGGTGTCTGTCCTTCTGTGGGCTTCTAGCAGGCAGCTTTGCTGAGCCTAGCTGGGTACAGATCTGCATCCTTCTTGCCAACTGGGATGCTGATATACTGATCATTGCAGCACTGCTGTGATTTTGGGCAGGTCCCGTTTTGGGAAGCCAAGACATGGGCCATGTCTGTGCTGGAAGGTGATCCCAACCTAACAAGAGTTAGATCTTTTTGCAAGGAGATTGAATGAATGACTGCATGGTCGTGAAGCCTGGAAGAGGGGTGGGGGACAGAAAACGCAGGCAGCAGAAGTCCAGTCTTTCAAGGGCTGGGGAAGATGCTGCTTTGTTTTGACCCTTGGAGGAAGGCTTTGCTTATTTCAAAACGCCATTGAAAATTTCTCTTCCTTGGTTTCAGCTCAGGGCATGTATTTGTTTTGTTTTATAGCTAGTCATTTGCTTAAGGTTATGCTTAAACTTAATCCTTGTCACAAAAAATGGTCTTAGAGCCATGCACGAGCTTTTGGTGCAGAAGTGCTGTCTGTTAATGGTGCTGGTGCGTTTCTCCATCCTGCCGGGTTGGCTGTATGGCTGGGCTGTCTCAGGGATGGAAAAAGGACCAGTGATTACTGTTTTTCCAGGAAATGAGGAACAGAATTTTCAGTAATACTGTAGATGAGTGTGACAATTACTGTGTGCAAGAAAGAAGTCTTCTGTCTGTAGTTATTAATTATTGGTATTATGCTATTAACATTTCATATCTGGATGACATAAACAAAAAAAACCACCCCACAACCAACATTATGGTCAAAGGGTGTATTTTGCACACTAAGCATGATAAATAAAACCCCCAAAAGAACACAAAAGGCGTCCAGTGGTATGGAAAAACAAAACTGTGGGCTAGGCTGGAAGTAGTTATTTCACTTCCTTGTCTGAAAGCCACTTCCTCCCAAAGCATGAGGAGGAGCAGCCCTGGTTGCTGGCTTTGCTTTACTCTCTTTTCCCCACCCTGTGGACATTGCCCTTGCGAGTGTTCCCTGTGTGCTTGGAAGGTCATTGCACAAGCTAGTCCCTCGCCTATGTGGTTGTCTTTTTATTATTAATTTCTTTCTTGGGAAAACCCAGGTTGAAAACCTCTGTGAAAGCATTTCTAATGCAGAAATGCAGTTTTCTAGAAGTGCCAGCCATTGGAAGAATGTGTAGGCTTTTAGGTCAGAGGGAATTCAGTGTAGGCTCTTAGGTCATAGGACTTGTCCTATGACCTAAGAGGTGTAGTTACTCAGTGACCAGGTTCTCACTAATGGTATCTGAGGGTTGGTAAACTCGTTACAAGTATGTGCAGAAATTTGGCCGACCTCGTGGTGTTTGAGGTTGTTGTTTGAAGCCTTTGATCCTGGAGGCAAATAGGTAAGGCAGTTTCAAGGGCTGGCTACCAAGTCTTTTGACAACAAGATTGTGTAGAAAAGCTGTAAAGGCTGGAAAAATGCTCAAGACCATCAAAACTCAAATAAAAGCATGATGGAGTATCTGTTCAAGTGCTTTCTTTGCCCTGCTCCCCCTGGCACTGAGATTTTTGATGCCTGGTATTTGCAAACTCAGAGCTGTGATGTTCCCGGTGGCAGGGAAGGATGATAGCCTGCGCTGAGTGCTCAATCCCCAGGGCTCTTGCAAAACATTACAATGAATTTCAGGCCCTGCAAAACCATGAGATTGCTGTATAAATCTGTAAAAGGGAGGTTTAGAAATAGGACAGGTGGTTTCTGTGGGAAATTGAGTCGCTACTAATGCAGTACGTTTCTCTCTGCAGCTGCGATGGCTAAAGTTCTGAGTTGGGTGGGTGGGCTGGCTGAGGGTCTCTGGTGTGCTTGTCTGCCGTGAGAGGGCTCTGCCCATGAAGGCTTCCCATGGTGTGCTCATCCCTCCTCCCCACGACTCTCACCAGGTGAGCCCCCTGGGTCTCGGGGCTTTGGCCAGCGTCCGTACCATCACCATGGCAACGGCTGCTGGCATGGACCGGGCTGGATGTTTAGGTGCTCGAAGGATGTTGAGCAGTTGGGCAGAGTGCCCTGCAGATGTGCATTTTGAGCCAGCTGTTCTCCTGCCCCTTCCTGGCAATGGGAATGGCCGCAGGGGCTCTCCTGGGGTGCTGCGCTGCAGGGTTTGCTAGGGTAAAACTCTTGGTTGGGGTTAATGAGCAAGAGGATTCCCAACCTGGCGTACAGGTGGAGCTTTGTCATGCAGCCCTGTGTGATGTCCCACCCAAGGAACAGACCTTTTCAAGCAGAAGTTGGGATACCCTTATTTCTAGAGCTCCTTATTTATATATACCTTTTTTTCCCCCCCCATAAACACTAAAAGCACGAGTTCTGTAGATGGTGTGATTGTTATCTTCCGTAGGTTGAAATAAGGAAGAGGAGTGAAAACACATGGCAGCAAACTTGGCAGCTGACCCGTCCTCAGGTTTTTACCTGAGGCTAGGATATGGTCACCTTCAACACACACTTCACCCTCTTCAGCTAGGGCTGGGCTCAGTCCTTGCTAAGCATCAGACTGGTGCTAATTGCTGTTCTAGCCATCTCGAATGTCCAGTCAGTGCTCCTCGGTGTCCTATACTGCCTGTATATTTTTAGAAGACAGTCGGGTTTGGTCCATTTGTTGGTAAACCGCTACCCATAAAATGAAAGGCTATTGTTCAATGAGCAGTTTATTCTGTGGCTCCAGTATTTCCTGCGAGAGCCACTCCTGCATTCAGTAGTGCGTGAGGATGGGTTGAAATCTGTGAAGATTGCCGAGGCTTTTATGTATTCCCCAAAAGCCGTAAGTCTACGATGGTCACATCGGGGATGGGGAGAAGGTGTCCAAGCACACAGTGTCCATTCCATTCCAGGGGCATCACATGGACATCCTGTACCTTCAGGGAATGAACTGTAAAAGGTTTGGAAGGTGTAAGTGGGCCATGACCGCATGTATAAATGTCTGGTGGTATCACCAGGATACCTCACCTGCAGGAATTGTTGAGACGGGGATTCACCTGTCACTGTTGAGTGTGATTAAAATTGAGGATTGCTTTGTTGTTTGGTTGCTGAATAAACATCCCAATTGAGTCATGACTTCACGGGTTCATTCAGAAATGAAGCAGGCTGGATGATGGGCATAACAGACTGAGAACCAAAATCGGGACAACAGAAATGGGAAAGGAATAGCTCAGCTACTCTTTATATGTGAGAGAAATGACACTGGTGAAGGTAAACTGGAGCAGAACGGTCCTACACAAATTCCATGTATGCCTCTCTCTGGACCCATGCAACAAGCGGGTTTTTCTGTTGGGCTGGAAGCACCAAGGCGTTTTCTGTAGGTCCAACATCAGAGACTTCTGAGAACGTGGATGCTAATATTCCTTCTGACAGTGTGGCATCTGTGGGGATGTGTGGAGGGGCTGGTGATACTCGTACACGCTAGTAACAAAACGCCTCTATTTTTTTCTTCCTTTCTTTAGCTTCCTTTACGATCTCTCTTCGTATGGTGGACAACATCACAGTTACGATTAAGCCGAAACCCAGTGTTTCACCAAGCTGTAAAATTCGTGTTAAAAATATCATCAGATCTGAACTCAAGATAAAGCCTGGGGAGAACATGACTTTTACCTTCATGTGTAATAATCCAGAGAAGTATTTAATCATTGAAATTCATAAAAATATTGGTAAGATACAGGTGTTTTTAATTTTTTCCCAGGTGGTAATTTTCCTCCAGTAAAACCACATACTTTTTTCCTGTTAGTGTGTCAAGGTAACCCCTATAATCTTGTGTAGGAAGAAGTCTTTGAACACTGGTAAATAACATTAATTCTGCCAGCCATAAGACAGACTTCTTTAACTTGCATAGTTTCAGTAACTCAAGGTTAACTTGGCTGTTTCAGAAACGATTAAATGGTAGTTTGTTGCATCAATTCCTCGCCTTCCCTTTTCCCACAGTTTATAAATACACCAAAGAATCTTTTTTCCTGTCAAAAGCCCCTCAGCATTGATAGTAGTATGTTATCCACGTTATTTGTTGAACAGCTTGATTGTGTCTGTAAGAGCAACAGAAACGTTGAAGACATGCATGTGTTTCCTTATATTTAATGCACATTATTGAAATCAAGAAACTGGAAATTTGGAGGTGTCATAATTAATAAGCTTTGTTTGTTTTGAATGTTATCCCTGGTTTGTGTATGTATGTCAACGTACCCTCTAATAACATGAACACGTGCTACTTCTCCACAAGATCCCAAACTTCATTGGGTGTTCAGTCTTTAACATCTCTGTTATTTTTGGGGGTGGTGGTCAAGAGTAGTTCTCTTAATTTTGGAGTTTTATTTGTGTATTCGTATTGTATATCACAATATTCCATGATATATATTTGTAAGATGCACTTGTGATATTTCTTTTAAGTTGGAGCCTAGACATATGTTAAAGCATGCTTATTTTTAGCATCCAGCTTGAAATACCAGTAACTTGGGTATTTCAGACAGAAGTTTTGTAAGTTCTCCCCAGAATCCTGAAGTGGCAATTGTTATTCATCACTTCTGCAATTCTTGGGCTCAGGCTGTCTATCAGGGCACCAAGGAAACGAAGATACAGTTTGTGGCAAGCCGTGGAAAATTTAGAGATAAATTATTTGCCAGGAATCCTCCCAGTGAAATGGGATAAAATCAGTTCTCTAGATCCGTGATTTCCAGCTCTGCTGACATTGTGTTTCTCCCTTTTGTCCATTCAGCATTCTACCCTATTCACTATGTACCTTCTAAATTCTTCAGCAAACAAGATGGGAATACTAGAGACAATGAATCCCTAGTATTAGTCATCCTGACTAAAGCAGGTTTATCCTGTCTGCTCCGTGGGCTTTGAGTCCTGTTTAGAGCTAGCATGTGACCATGTTCTAGGAGTGTCTTTCAATGCATGTAGAAAAGAAGTGCAACCTAAAAATTGTGAAAATAGCAATGAAGGGGAGAGTGTCAAATACCTCATTTACTTGAATGCATTCCAGACTGTATGATGGCTGTTCTCTCTCTGCATTTAGACTGTGTGTCAGGCCCGTGTCCCTTTGGAGATGTTCATCTTCACCCACCGGGGCTACCTCGCCTCAACAGGACTTTCGTCTGGGACGTGAAGGCGAGTACAAAGGCTGGACTCGAACTGAAATTTTCTACCCCGTGGCTAAGACAGGTTGAACCAGGGGAGACATGCCCAGATTTCGTTAGCTACAACATCAACAGCTGTATCGATACGGCCATCGTCAACATTGGCACCTTCTGCAGGAATGGCTCGGTGTCTCGCGTCAAGCTGCTGGGAGGAGTTGTCATGTCTCTGCACCTCCCCTGGGACTCACCTCTCACCACCTCAGGCTTCAACATCGCTAACAGGTCTTCCATAAAACGTAAGTATGGAGTAGTGTTTCCTCGCCCGTAATCGCCTCGTGCAGATTGCAGCAAAATTATTTAAACCTGTCTTCTCAGGTAACCTTGTTTTGGTGCTGCTATCCCAAACTCCCTTCTGCTTCATCTTTTCTGAAAGCTATTGTTGTGTGGTTTTTAATTTGGTAGCTGGTGCTCTTCTGGAGTCAAAATAGTTTGGTTAATAATTAAAAATGTTGGTGTGTTTCTGCTTTTGGTGCACATTACTCATTTTCAATCTCTTTAAACTTCCTACAGCTTAAACATACCTGCTCTCTTGTTTTTGTTTTTGGCTAGGTGAGACTAGATAACATGCTTAGAATGAGCCAAGAGTTATTTGCTGGTTGCAATGTGTAATTGGATCTGTTTATTTTTAAATAAAGCTTCCTTAACTTGCTGGAGCCTCAAACCAATGCCTCTCTTCCAGAGAGGAAGGTGGGAAAAGGGGAAGCAGTGCCTGGGAAGGCACATGGCCTGCTCAAATACAGCTATCTGTTTCAACTTGCACAGTAACGTAAACAGGTTGTGTAATAACGATCTTAAAATACCTATAATACTATATAACAGTCAGTGGGTTACTTTGTGGTCTTGTGACAAACCCTCTTTGGGTTTGTCTTCTTTTGGGTTCTTTACTTGAATTCCACAGTTGTTGCCATCAGGTATGGAAGGAACCTGGTCCAGGTTTGAGCTTCTGCAGCACGAATTTTTGTAACTCCCGGTACTCCTCGCAATTGCACATTGTCGCTGGAGTCCTAGAGCGGGGCCGTAATGTCTGTGTGCCCGTCTTTGTGCTGCCGTGAGTCACCCAAGCATAACGTGTCTTACAGAGCCTCCGTGGTTCGCATTTCTGTTTTAGCATGTGCGTTTGAGACTCTTTGCTGGCATGCTCTTGTTAGATCCAGGAGGTTTTTGGACGGAGAGCCCCCTGCTGGTATAAAAACTCACGTCTTTTGTTTCCCAAAACCCAGCGAGTTTGTCAGGTTGCGGGTTTACTCTCGTAAAAACAGGACCAGAAGTAGGAACTACAATCTTTTACTTCCAAAAAATAAAGTCCCCTTTGTCCATTTGCTTGGACACGCGCTGAAATGAAAATCCAGCCTTAAGATATTCCTTACCTTTTCTGTAATTGAAGACAAAAGCATCAACTCGAGTACATGTTTTAGTCTGAGAGTTTTGTAATAACCTAACCTGTAGCTGAAGTGGATGTCCTCACTGTAGAAATAAAATTATTCTGCTGCTGGGGTGCTACGTTTGCCAACATGTCGTCTTTAATTGCAGTCTCTTTTGTATGTGTTTTTCCCCCCATGTTTTAGGGTTATGTATTATTGAATCCACTTTGAAGGGGGAGTCTTCAATCACCCTGATGTCCCCAAACTACCCACTGGGCTTTCCAGAAGACGAGCTCATGACATGGCAGTTTGTGGTTCCCTCCAACATGAGAGCGAGCGTGTTTTTCCACAACTACAGCCTCTCCAACTGTGAAAGGAAAGAGGAGAGGGTGGAGTACTACCTCCCCGGCTCCCTCAGCAACCCAGAGGTGTTCAAGCTGAGCGACAGCCAGCCTGCCAATATCGCTGGCAGTTTCAACTTGTCCCTGCAGGGCTGCGATCAGGATTCCCAGAACCCGGGCATCCTCCGCTTGCTCTTCCAAGTTGTCGTGCAGCACCCCCAGCTTGATGAGAGTAAGTACCTGCTTGCCCCTTCTATTGCCTGGGCTGAGCACCACAAGGAAGAGAAATATGGGGCGGGGGGGATTTGTCATTTTTCTTGAATTTTAGACCTTCCTTGACTTTAAGGAGGTGGGTTGCGAGCAATGCTGAGGCCTGTTGTACCACCCTGGGTACCACCAGCTGTCGTTATGGCAAGGTGGATGGCAGTGCTGAAAATTGTAATTTGTGATGGAGTACGAAGATCTCCCTCATAGATTTTACACTGTAGCTTGTAAGTGGAGAATTCTTTCCCTTTTCCAGTCCTGCACTGTGTAATTGAAAAACGCCTTTTACACCTGCGGTATCAGGTCTTGTATGTTGTGTAAACAAAACTAGGCACTGGCTAGCTTTTCCTTGCGGCTCTTTTCCCTCCGGGGTCCAGATCCAGCTATTGGTCAAGGACCATAACTTCTTGATCGGACTTGTCTGGATTCCTGTGTTACTGCCTGTTCTCCAGTACAGAAATCAAGTTCAGGCTTACTCAATAGTTTCATTTTCAGCTGTAAGATTCCACATTTTAAAGATAATTCTTAAAACGTGAGCCCAGGTTTCTGTCCTGTATGTAAGGAGTCGTGCTTAGCCAGGTGAAACCTGCTGTCACAGCTGGTCAGGGTACATAGCATGAACTGGTGAAACTGGAGATGTAAAATTGTCTTCATACTACTGTTGGCATCAATATGCATTTGTTCCCTTCCTTTCTTCCTTCCTCTGAGTTTTATTTTGCTTCCTAGGGAAGCCTGAACATCTAGTGTGAAGAAGTCCCACTAGACATGGGAGGTGTCAGTAAGATACTCCAGTGATGATAACCCCTACACATTTGGATGGTCTTTAGGCTTCTTGCTGCTTGTTGCCACACTAAGAAAATAGTGGGTTATTTTCTTCTATTTTCTTGCCCCACATTCAGACAGGCCTAACACAATGACTTGTAATACCAATGCATCTATCTATAAACAGAAATAAAAGGCCTAGCTAGGTAATGAGTTATGAAATAAGTGATTTATCCTCTGGCTTCTTGGCTCTGGCCTCAGATTGTGGTGGAGGTTAAGAGACAAGGTGCCTTTACTGCAGAGGAGCAGGAGGAGGAAAGTCCATGATCTGGACTACCACTGCAGCAGGAGCCACTTATATGCCTTTGAAGTCATTTTAGAGTGAATGAACTTCAAACGGCCTGTACCTTGAAGTCACGTATCCAGAGAGGGTCTGTAGTATCTCACCACTGTAATCCTCGGTTCTTTGTCTAGTCTGGCTCTACTCGTGGACAGCAAATCCTCCTGAATTTGTTGTTGACCAAATCATGTTTGCTTACAGTTATTGTGTGTTGCACCTAGGAGGCCAGACAGAGTGAAAACATTGTATTCAGTTAATCAGCTTTATCTCCTTTCTACTTTGGAAAGCAAAGAGGAATTTTAATATATTTATGGCCAGCAGACAAGACAATTGCCTAGAAAATAGGTGGTCATTTCTTGAATGAAATGCAAGTAATAAACAACTTGGATTTAAGAGACAACAGTGGTTTCTCTAGGGATTTGATAGGATTTCATGAGTGATTTTTGTAGTTATTTAAGTTCCATCAAAGATTCAAATTCAGCCCTCAAGACAGTATTGAAACCTTTATGTAGAACAAAAAAAAGCTGTCTGCAGCGTGCAAGTTAAACATGGCTCTTATGCAGATATCAGTGCATTCTTAACGTTCTGAAAGCTTCCCAGACATTTGGGTATTCCACAGCCGTGTGTGGTCCTTGCCATTAAATAAGAGGAAAATACAGCTCTTTCCAATCAAATTGATCTAACCCTTTCTGTGTTTAGCTGCTGCTGCTGCAAAAAAACCCAAATCTCTGAAGAATGAGTAACCTTGTGGTAGAAATCCTAGGTCCTGTGCTTGGTTGTGGCAATGACTTAGAGATTTCCACCTCACCTCTTGCCTTTTTGTGTCTGATTTCCCACACAGGAGAAAGCTATTTTATTCACCTTTTGTTTATGTCTGAGATCCATAGCTAAAACCTGAAAAATTAAAAAACCCCATATATTTACACACACTACTATTAGCCTTAATCTGTCTTTTATAGAATCACAGAATGGTTTGGGTTGGAAGGGACCTTAAATATCACCTAATTCCACCCTCCTGGCCATGGGCAGTGACACCTGCCACTGGACCAGGTTGCTTGCTTTGACACCAGAGACACATGCCTTGTGGGTCTTTGCACATGATAGTTAATTTTTGCAAACTAGGTGACAGCTGTGATTTTGGTTTTTTTTTTTCCCCCTCTCTTTCCTCTCCCCCTTCTGGATGTTCTGGGTATTTGCAACTGCCATTAGCTTATGTGGGAGGTGTTTGTCATCCGTGCTTAGCCTGTTTCTCCGACTTGCTGTAGCAAGTCATCTAGGATTTCACAGACTTGCAGAATGGCTGAGGGTGGCAGGGACCTCTGGAGATCATCTAGTGCCAACCGTCTGCTCAAGCAGGGTGAAATAGAACAGGTTGCCTAGGACCGTCTCCAATTGGGTTTTGAGTGTCTCCAAAGACTTCACAACTTCTCTGGGTAACCTCTTCCAGTGTTTGACCACCCTTGCATTCATTTTATTTTTATGTTTAAGCAGAACTTCCTGTATTTCACCTTGTCCCTCTTGCCCTGTCACTGGGCACTGTTACGAAGAGTCTGGCACCATATCTTTTACACGCGTGCATGTCCCCCTAAGCCACCTCCTTGAGCTAAACAGTCCAAGCTCTCTTGGTCTCTCCTGTGAGAAATGCTCCAAACCCTTCAGCATCTTTTGTGGTACTTATTCCAGTACACCCGTGTCTCTCTTGTACTGGGGAGCCCAGAACTTGACCCAGCCCTTGCAGATGTCTCTCCGGTGCTTTAGCAGAGGGGGAGTCCCACCTTGCTGAACCTGCTGTTGATGCTTTTAGCATAGCCTAGGAAGTTGTTGGCCACCTTTGCCACCGCAGCACGTTGCTGGCTTATATTCCACCTGGTGTCCACCCAGACCCCCAGGTCTTTCTGTAAAGCTGCTTTCCAGCCTCACACTTGCGAACTTGCTGAGGGTGCACACTCTCTCACTAGTGAAAACGTTAAGCGGTTTTGGCCTCAGCACGTGCCTTCTTAAGCAGATCTTTGAGCTGAATCTTACTATTTGAGAGAGGGTGCTGGGAATGGCAGTCAGTGTGTGTGTCTGGGTACTTCAAGTCCAGTGATCTTGGAGGGCATTGCAAGGCTTCCTGCAGCATCTTGTGTGTGGTGGGGCATGGGGAAAGGGGTGGGCTGTGCTGTGAGTTAGGACCAGCCGGCAACCAAGCACCACGTAGCCGTTCGCTCACTCCTTCCCAGGTGGGTTGGGGAGGAAAAAATACAACAAAAGGCTCTTGGGTTGAAACAAGGATGGGGAAGGCTCACTCACTATTTATGGTTATGGGTAAAACAGACTTGACTTGGGGAAAAAATCAACTAGTTACCAATCAAATCGGAGTAGGTCAATGAGAAACAAAACAGATGTTCAAAACCTTCCCTCCATCCCCACGGCTCAGCATTGTTCCTGATTTCTCTGCCTTTTCTGCATGCTGTCTCTGCTGCTCCTTCCTCCTCAGGGGAGGATCCTCACACTCTGCTCCTGTTCCAGCATGGGGTCCCTTCCACAAGAGACAGTCCTCCATGAATTTTTCCAATGTGGGTGGGTCCTTCACACAGGCTGCAAGTTGTTCGTGAACTGCTCCAGCCTGGGTCCCTTCTGTGGGCATGTGGTCCTTCAGGAGCAGCCTCCTCCAGCCTTGATTTCCCATGGCGTCACAGGCTGCTTTGGGTGCAGACACCTGCTCTGGCATGGGGTCCTCTCCAGGCTGCAGGGGGTTCTCTGCTCCCCTGTGACCCTCCATGGCTGCAGGGCACAACCTGCCCTCTCACCACGGGCTGCTGGGGAACCTCTGCTCCGGCCACCTCCTCCTCCCCACCATTTCCTCACTGACCTGGGTGTCTGCATGGTTGTCTCTCTGACACCCTGCTCCTCTGTCCTTCTACCAGGTCTCTTTGTTTCCCCTCTTAAATGTGTTCGTCATTGAGGCACTGACTGGCTTGGCCGTGGCCAGAGACGGGTCCAACTTAGAGCCAGGGAAGCTTCTAGCAGCTTCCCACAGGAGGCACCCTGTTGTGCTTCCCTGCTACCCCCCCATACCCCTCCGCCACACAAAGCCAATGCAGACTGTAGAGTAGTGGTGGCTGGCGTTGAGGAAGACAAAGGTGTCTTTCACTTTCCAGGGCTGACTCTGCCAGCTCTCTGGTTTGCTTTCCGCAGCTAGTCAGCAGATGGTTCTGGAAGAACACTTTTGAGCAATGGGTTGTAAGGGCAGTTGGTAGCTCAGCCATGCTGCTGAGGGAAACCAAGCGGTCTAGCAAGGCGTGATCCTCAGCCTTCCCACCGGCACGGTGACAGGCTTCAATAATTTGTGGCATCTCTATGTTCTTAAATGCCAAGCAGAAAAGACTTCTAGGAGGTGTCTTTGAAGGCTCCGGTAATCCTCATAACAACTGCCAGCACTTCTGCTGAAGTGCTGTACTTGGCAATTTTTCCCTTTTGAACCATACTGGTACTTGCATTTAAATTAGCTTAATCTTTAACTGGCTCCAGACAGCCAGATGTGCTTAATTACTGACTTTGGACAATTTTCTTCAGCTTGGCTCCAAAAAACCTACACCAACAGAAAGTTAGCTGAGATGGAAATCTAGCAACAAATAAGAAATTTGAGAATGGAGAAGCTTTTCCCAATCGACTGTTGTGTGATTGGTAGAACTGACTTTAAAAGAAATGCGAGAAACCTTTTGGGGAAAACAAATCCAACGTAGTTGGCTGAGCTCCTTATATTATAGCCTAACCTGTTCGAAAAGGGGTGGCGTACGTGTTACCATTATAGCTGGGAAATGGGGTTTGTGTGTGGAAAGGCTCAAACCTCTGAATTAGAAGAGTGATATGATACTGCCTGAGTGTGTATTACAGTGATGGAAAGAAGTAAATAATGATTTCTTGGCTAACATAGAAATAGCTATAACAGCTCCTCATCCAATGGGGTGAGAAGTGGAGTTGTGCTTCACGCCACACTTCTTGCCAGTAACTGCTGTGGCGTGTTTTTTCGTTGCAGATGTCACCCATTTGGTCGACCTGAGCAAGGAATACAATACAACCATAACGATACACTTTGAAGGGTGGCCCAGCCGCATCCCGCTCATGTCTGAGCCGATATGCCTGATCTGTAAGCATCCTCGCACCTGCGACCGCTTCCTGACGTTAGTGTCTGGCGCCGTCTACAAGATCTCCTTTCTGTGCAAGGACTTGTCCCGTCTGAGGATCACAGCTGAAAAAGGCATAAGTATGACAAAATGCTGTTTCCTTAATGCTGTTTCCTAGGGTATGCTTTTGTGTGCTTTTCCCCAGAGGTCAGCCAAACCTTCTCTCTCGCTTGGGCTTTAAATAAAGTGAGGTTGGAGACCAGGCAGTGGCCACGTGGGAGATGGGTATAATGAATCTGGAGAGGACCTTGTTGTTCACTGCATCATCCTACCTTTGAAAGTAGTAGCTGCTTAGCTCTTCCTAGAAGGGAAAGAACAGAAGGCATCTAAGAAAATTCTTGCTGAAAACTACAAAGTAAGGAAACGGAGCCATAAATCTGGCCATGAAAATGCAGGACTGAGGTTGCCATCAGGAATGTTTCGTGTGCTGCTTGCATGTCCACTTGCTGTAGGATTTTCCCAAATGCTTTCAACTTACCAGTAGAGAAAGAGTTTTAAAGTATGTGTCTGGACCTTGGCTATTCTGCAGCTGTGTCCCAGGCAGCAACTGGTATAGCAAAAGTAGTGTCTTGGGTGAGGGCTTTTCAATATGTTTGTATCTGTTAGTTTGTTTGGTGTCCTGCACCCTTTTAAGGAAAGCTCTTTACCCATTTTGTAGTCAAAGGCTCCTAAGAGAGGATGTTTTCTTAGGTAAAAGCTTATCTGGGTCTGTAAGACACCACTGACAGCACTCGGGGTGTGTGTGTGTGTTTATACTCTGTACACAGGAGAAATTGCTTTTCCTAGATATTTCCTCCACACGAAAAATACAGCCTTTGGGACTTGTTTTTGTGATTGCAGGCTGTGTTGATCCTCAGTGGTGTCAGAGGAAGATCTATTCCCTTTCAGTGCCCAAGGCTATTACCCAATTGCCAATTCGACTACATAAGTTTATTTGGAAGCTCTTGGCTCCCGATCTGATCAACGTAGAAATTACATCTCCGTCCTTAAAACTTCAGCAACGCCTCCCAGAGCAGAAGTGCAACACAAGCTACAGTTACAGCATTGTTAGCGCCACCCCAGAGACGGAGTTGAATGTTGGTGTATTCTGTCCTGGTGGATCCATTGAAAAGATTCAGATGAGGAATAATATCACTATATCCTTAAAAACATTTGGTAAAGGATTCCTCAATGAGTCTAACCATCAGGATCTGAAAATGACTTTTGTGCCACATATTAAAGGTAAGGTAGTGTTTTGTACTACTTTTGTTCTACGACGTTAGGTCTCTCAATATGCTTATTAGAGCACATATGGTTAAATAGAAATAAGAGTTTATATATATAATTCTATACAAATATATAACAATTCTATGTAAATAATAAGAAATGTGGCTCTAGTGGCTATTCCTGGAGCCATTGCTTGGATAAATCTTCCTCTGAAGCAGTGGTTTAGTCCTGGAAGAAGGAAGGAACTTTGTACTCCAGGTGGTGGATAGCTGGTTGTTGGAAATTCTGCAGATAGATCTGTGCTAATTGTGATAATTACTGGTGTGGGAGGGGAAGATAGGGGAGTTGTGTTGCTGGCATGCAACTGACTGTATAAATTTGCTGGTCACAGGTATAAGTGATGTTTTTTTGTTATGGAGAAGAAAGACGAGTTTACTGAAAGACAAAGTTTTGATACTTTCTGGGTTTTTAAAATCTAAGTTTTCATTGCTTTGTTCTTTTCCTTTACTATAGATGAGTGCACTTTCACTGTGAGTCCAGATCCAAAAGCTAAAGTTTACTTGCAGACTCCCAACTGGCCTTATGGTCTACCTCCTTACGTGTCCATATCCTGGTACGTTGTCTTGCCCAGCAAACAAGTTGCCCGCCTCGGGTTCTCCAGGGACCGCATGGACATTGCTTGCGAGACGGGCCGTGCCTATGTCAACATAAAGGAAGAGACACCGGGGGCAGAGGAGACTGTGCGCCGGGAGGACGAGCTGCTGCCCGAGCCCCGAAATATGTATCACAGCTTCTGGGTCAACGTCTCCAACTGTAAACCTGTGGATAAGACCCAACTGATCTTGCAGTTCCAGGTGACTTTGTCTGACAAGCAGATAGGTGAGTCCTGTAAGGTTGTGGTGGTTTGCTTTCTGCTTGGACTGGTCTGCCTTGGAGTCCCCTGCCTTTGGAAATACCTGTCCCTCAAAAACTGTGAGCGTTAGAGCTGGGTACTTCCAGAATCTGGGGAGGAAAGAGAGTGTTTAATGTGGTGGTGGTTTTTTGGAGTGTTTTAGGGTTGTTTTTAGGTTGGGTTTGGGGTTGTTTTTGAGACAGGGGATTGCAGGGCTCAGAGCAGTAAGATTTTATTTCTTAAATTTAATTTATCTTTTTAAATTGGAGATCACAGCCAGAACGTATAAGAAGGTCAATTGAAGTTTTTCCTTCCCAGGGTCACAGACCTGATGAATGACTTGGGGTTTGATTATGCAAACCTATTCATCCAAATAGTCCTTACTTCTTGTTAGCAGTTCAATTACTCTCAGTGTTCACGTGAGCAAGAAATCATCCTTGGGACAGTTCTGACCATTTAGTGGAGAGTGCCCTGACCACTAACAGCAAAATCTGCATTCTTCTTGTCTTTCATCTCCATGAAGCATAAATAGTTAAAAAAAAAAAAAGTGGGAGAGGGGGGACAATGGCACATTTGGTAGACTTTGCTTATGTAAATTTGCTTCACATTTACTCTTCCTCTTCGCCTATGGGAGACTGCTGTCTGTGGAAGTATTGGCTACACGGGCTAGAACTGAAGCAGTATCAAGTTAACTTCTAATTTTTTCCTCTCTTCTTCTTTTTTATAATGCTTATTTCTTACAAAACACGCAGCGTTTTTTCTTTGCTCACGCATGGACTTTCCTGATCAATTTTGTGCCTCCTAGAAAACCCCACGTCAACACAACCTGTGTGTTTCGGAGGAAAGGATGATATTGAGGGGAAGTTGGTGAAATGTCACTGTTTCCTCTGTTGAATCCTTCTCTGTCTCTCTGCTCTTTCTCCTCTTCCCTGCCTATTCAGCCAGAGGCATGTGAGATGCGATGGGTGAGTTTAGCAGCGCGTGAGCTGTGTTGAACTCTTGCAGGTGGGGTGGGTTGGTGGGGGTTTCGGTTGTGCTCCACTGCTTGCAGCGTGAGTTTGTCGTTGCTTGACCTCCAGCCTCTTGGAAATGGCTTGTGTTGCCCCATGGTGAGCACGGCCTGGAGCCCCCTGCTCTGCAGGCAGCTGGTATGCTTAGAAACTCTTCAGGAGGTTCAAACCCAGACAGCTTTTGGCAGAAAGCTGGATGTTTTCTCACTCTTTCTCAGTGTCCTTGTACCTTGTCTGTTTGCAGACCTAGGAGTGATACTTGCTGTGGTGGCCGGGGCTGGAGTTCTCACAGCCATTGGACTGACTGTGTGCTGTGTTAAGAAGAAGTAAGTTCATAATTCGGCCTGTGTAACTTAGTTCAAAAAGGCATTTCTGGGGGAGCTGCTGGGCCCTCTGATTCACAGATTCCCTGTGATGCATGAGGTAGGCAACAGTGGTGGAAGTACTGCGACTCCAGGAGTGCTGCTTTATGCTGGGCCCTCTGATTCACAGATTCTCTGTGATGCATGAGGTGGGCAACAGAAGTACCGTGACTCCAGGAATGCTGCTTTGCTCTAAATTGACTGGCTTTAAGAGTAGAGCAGCACTCCTGGAGTTACATTACTTCAGCCCCCAGCGCATTGCCTGCCTTGGCCTTAGCACAGGCTTCTGGCTGTACTCTCAGTCAGGTATTGGTTGGGCTTCAACAGCAGTGACATGAAATTGCAATGAACATGGCTGCTCTGCATGTGACTCTAGACAAGAATTTGTTCAAACATGCTGTAAACTCACCCAGACGTACTAGGAGCCATCTTTCATCCCACCTGATGTGCAAACTCCAGGAGAAGTTTAGTAACTTTTGGAGTTTGCACATCAGGTGGGAGCATTTTAATATTAGATGAGCCCTTGGGGAGAAAACTAGGTTGTGCAAAGCAAACACGTGTAGCGTTACTCATGCGAGCAGAGCCTGAAGTCATCAACAGCGTGGGGTTTCCGATACGTGCGTGTATGCTCAGTGCTGGTAGGGTGCTTGGGTCCTGAAGCTGTAGAGCTGGAGTGAATTTGTGCAATATGATGACTAGAGCAGTTATGAGCACACTTCTCTGCCACACGGGAAAGACTTTTTACAAATACAGGTTTAAAAATCTTCAGTTCAGCCTTTGGTCTTCCCGCTTTGGGGACAGTCACTCCAGAAAGTGTAACCAAGAAAAGTTCATTCGACTTTCATTGAGAACCCACTACTTTACTTGTCTCCAGTAGCACTCATCCCTTTTTTTTGTGAGGATTTGGTGGCCTCTAGGTCCTATTAATATCTGTGGATGTTGGGAGACTCTGTACACTGCACAGCTGGGACACCCGTGATTGGGAGACCATTGGAGTTAATCTTGCAGACTGCAGGGTAGGCAGAGTGACAGTAGGTAACCAAATAGCTTGAAGCTATTTTCTGCTCTGTTAAAGTCTAGGCTCGAGTTATTTTTCCCAAGATAAAGCCTTCGATCCAGGTACTGGGTGGCTGGGATGAGCAAACAGAAGCTGTCGTTGAGTTCAAACACACCAGCCGCGTGTTGTTTCTGGCCTGTTAACAATTTCAACTCTAACAGGAAGAAGAAAAGCCAGAATCCCATGGTGGGAGTGTACAATGCTAACGTGAATACCCAGATGCCTGGAAAACAAGCCTTATTCACAAAAGGGAGGAAAAACAACGAGTCTCACGTCTACGCAGTTATTGATGATGCTATGGTCTATGGGCACTTGCTGAAGGAGTCTAATGGCTCAGTTGCTCCAGAAGTTGATGTGTACCGGCCTTTTGATGGACCCATTGGTGGCTTGCCGCCTTCTCCCCCTCCGTTCTCCTTCAGAAAAGACATTAAACGCTCCTCTGAGACGGAGGAGCCTCTACCTCTGACGGACACAGACCACGACGCTTACACGTTTGCTCACCAGAAATCGGGGCAAGCAGAGGACAGTGGAGATACAAATGAAAAGAGTAATGGAGATACGAGCATGTCCTTGCTGGAAAATAAGGAACAGGATGGCTTAGTGGAGTAATTTCATGCCAGGTATAGCAGTTTCCTGTGGAAATACAGGTGTAAGGACAGGGGTCTAGGGAAAAAAAACCACCTGAAGAGGAGTGTTATTTTAAAATGTGTGTTGATGTTGTCGTGTGTGTGTTTTCAGTTGTTTGTTTTAAACTTCGGCTGTTGATAGCTTTCCGTTTTAGCGTGGACATCCAGCAAACTCAAACCGGTTGAGACACTCCAGGACTTGCATGCGCTTCTGGTTTTGAAACAGGTGGCAAAGGTACGCTCCTGCTTTTTAGTATAAAAACATCAGGAAAATGAATTCCTAACTGTCAGCTTAAAACTGTGGCAATTAACAGAATGAGGAGAGTGTTTTGTCCCGTGTATCCTCCTCTCAAGTCATCTGTTCCTGGGTGTGTGTTGGTGACTCTTGGAAGACATGCGTCACTGTCTCGAGGCAGCTCTGGGTTGCACAGGTGTCTATGCAATCTGCTGAGGTCTGAGCAAAGGAGGGGACGCTCTTATTTCCAGCACTTGGTGCTTGAGAATTCATCGTATTTACCGTGCTGCCAGCTGTGGAAGTGCAGCGTGCTGCCTGGAATTGCTCCGTGTGCCTATGTCAGTGGGAACGCTTGAGCTTGGGCTCTTCTATGTCAGAAGTGAAGTTAGGGGTTTTGTCTGATTTCCAGCTGATGATGTGCTTGGATAGCACGGTGTGAGCCTACTCCAAAGACTATTTTCTTTGCCTTTTTACAAAACCAGTTTAAAAAGTCTAAACCCACTTGCGCTTCTGTTCGGATGCCTGTAGCGTTCACGTGTTACTAATATCTTGTGCTTGTGGCTCAAGTAAGAGTAGGGCTTCAATGAAGAAATAATGATGTGGCCATCCAGCTGTTTACTAATGCTTTTCACTTCACCTGTGTCAGATGCTTGGGTATTTAATAAGGATTAAAAAAGGGGTAAAGAAAACAGATTGTTTCCAGCAGGCAGCTTCCATGAACCGCGAGTGAGAATGAATCCACAAGGAAAGCCTAGATTTTATTTATATATATATATTTTTTTTAATCAGCCTGAATTTAACAAGCATGCTGAAATGATGGTGGGGACTGCTCTTGATTTGTAGCAGGACTTACACTTCAGTTGTCTAGCTGCCTTCAAAAGGCACCTCTTAAACAGGTAAATAATAGGTCTCATTTTTAAGTGCCATAGTGAGCGTGCCCCTCAGTTCCTGTGCCTTTTAAAACCTGAGGGTCAGATCTTTGTGCAGTGGACTACGGGTATATGAATAAAGTTGCCTTTTATATACAAACATCGGGCTTGTCCAGGTGTGCAGTTGCTGAGGATGTTTGCGATTTTGCACGCAGCACTGGACTCGACGACTTGAGAAATTCTCTCCAAATATCTTGGTGACTGTTTCCTGCCTAGCGGTACACAAGAGGTGCCATGAAACTTTTAGACAGTGTTGCATGCAGTAACGTTAAACATATAATGATGTCAGAAATTAAGGTTTCTAGTAAAGACGTTTTACTGTTTACATTTAAAGGAAAAAAGGTGGATTTCTTCCTAAGTGTAATGGCATTGCAAACTGACTACATATATGGCCAAGCGTGTGTGTATTTAACTGCGTGTCTAACGTTACACTGCTTGGACCACTATAAGATTCAGTGTCATGTCTTATCTGACTGAGTTTTCTGTAGCGTATAGCAAGACACGTGCCAGCTCAAAGTGCCTTTTAATTGTTTTGGGTATTTTCCTGTTTATGTTTATCACTTTTAATATAGAAATTTGTATTTCTCAATCTCTGACTAGGCACTGGGATCGCATATTTCAGTGTACTGGTTCATTTTAATGTCATTTGAGAAATCTAAAAGATTTCTTCAATACTGGTATCTGTTTTTCTCAGGTAACAGAATTGCCACAATACACTTTTGCCAGAGTTAGTCCAGTTGTGAGAAACATTGACTAGACAAATGCACTTCTCCTTTACTGAAAAAGAATGAGAAGTCTAAGAGAAATTCAAGGCTCTCATCCCTCTAGCTTGGTTTCTGCAGTTGCCTAGATGAAATTTTTTAATTCACGTTCTTTTTAACTCAACTGAAGAAAACATAATGGAGGTCGAGCTTCTGTTTGCAAGTTCTTGATCTTTGAAGGAAGAATGTGATGCTTGTTGACTGGTATGTTTTTGTTCTGTTTTAACTCAACTTTTGGTATGGCGATATAAACCTTGGCTTACAGTTGTTTCCAGTCTGAGGTTGACTTTCACTCTGCTTATTTTGCTATGTTTAGAGTAAGACTTCAGACACAAATTCCAATTTGCTTTTCATTAAGAGAAAGTTGTGACTTAATTTTTTTTTTTAAATAAATAAAACATAATACTACCACCTGGAGTAACTAGTGTACATCTTTCTCGTGTGTGTGTGTAAACTCAGCCTTGAGTGTTTTGATGTCTGACTGTTGGTAGCTACATCATCACTCAAGACAACAGAAATGAGTTTCAAGAGCATCTGTTTTGCTGGGATAATATACTGCTGTGTGTGTCCTTTTTCTCACATAGCCAGTGATATGTTGTTAATTTTTTCTAAAGGCATGTGTTTAGATCGCTGGGAAGAAGGGTTGTAAAATATTTGAAGCTGTCATACGAAAATAAATGGTTTGGCGGCTATTCGGTAGGGTTTTGATGTTTGTAATTTATTCACACCCAACTGACACAATTCCAAATTAATTTCTCTTCAGGAATAATAGCATGAAAGTAGATTTTATTACTAGTCCTTCAGCCCAGAATAGACTCTCATGAAAATGTGTGAAGCCCTTTTCTGTTCCAAACTAATTTGCATGTGATCAGTACATACTGACTGCTTTCTTGGTTGGTTTGTTTTCTGAATATTTGCCACTTGCCACTGTGGGAGAAGTATCCCTGCCTTTGGTCTTTATTTTATGGGCTAAAAATGACTGACAGCCCATACAGAGAGCTTCCTCCCTACGGGAGATGAATCATGGCAAGACATTGATTGCGTATATAAATCAAATGTATGTACATGTGCATATAAATCTAGTGTTCTACACGGAAGAACCTGGCCTTAAATGAGATTCACCACTTGGTCTCAGGAGTATGAACTGCAGGCTCCTGAGCCCAGTTGGTTTAGCATCTGCTTCCAAGTCATCACAAATGCCTTTTTATTTAAAAGGGTGGTGGTTTTGGGGTTGTTTGTTTTAAAGAGAAGTATGTGTAGATGTCGTTCTGTAACATATGGCTAACTACAAAGCCAAAAAGTGACGGCTCTACAGGTTAAGCTGCTAAGCACAGTTTTGTTCATCCTAAACCCCGCATTTGCCCTTCAGGGCACGACTGCATGAAGCTTTCAGCTTCGAAGACCTGCACATCCACTGCTGCCTTTTCACACAGTAGAAACTACCAGTATTGCCACTTGTAAAAGTAACTCGACTTCCAATATCCTCAAAATTGAGGTAAATGCCACGATAAAGGTTTTTGTATAACAATAATCATCTTAGTAAGATGCAAGGCCAAAAGCTTGAATCTTTATAGCTTTCACATTTCCACAGTAAATTCAAACTGTTCTACTTTCTGCCAGATCAAACCTGTTCAGATACTTGGTGATTACTTTCACAGCTTAATGTTTTAGCCGTTCAACAGTTTGAAAAGGTTTATATGTTTTCCCTTCGTTTGTTTCCTTAAGTTAATGAGTTTATTAAATGTGTTAAACCCTAAACAGTAAGCAGAGGCATAATGAAATCTTCTAGTATAATTGTTTGGTGAACAAACATTTTATAGCTTAGTCTTTCAGAGCAACTGAAAAAAAAAAAAAAGGCAGCAAGCCATTAGATCTTCCTCTCTTAATTTATTTTCTTGGGGTTAATGGAGAATAAGTTTCTAACGGTCTTTTAACTTTAATCTTTATTAAAGGTGAAACTTAGCGCTTATTCTGATGGTAGAGATTTTCCTATATGTTTCCTTCTGGGGTGATTTCCTCATTCTGGTATTTCTTATTGTTAGCAATTAATAACGTATGCCAAACTTTGTCTGGTCTCACGGCACCGTTGGGAGGATGCAGACACAAGAGGAGGATCCAATTTGCTGTGGCAGGAGCTGTGAACGAAGTTTTCTACAGTCCTGGAAAAATCACGACCATCTCCTCATCCTGACATCCCAGCAGTGCCGCGGGTAGGCAGGCTGTGTTGGGTTTTTTGGGGGTGACGAGGACTGAGTGCTGCCCCTGGGTATTCCCAAGCCAGCGGTTGCTTTTGATGGTGTTGGCTGAATTTAGTACCCCTCTGACTATTGAGTCTCTGCTCCTAATAGTAACTAGTAAAATCGCTATTCTGCGCTAACCTTTGCCATCAGAGTATCTTCAGATAACTTTGTACAAGAGTAGAAATGTGAAATATTCCTTTTGTCAACATTGATAGTGGACCCTTGTTAGGATGGGCTGAGAGCTGGAGCCCACGCTTGGGGTTTTGGCTAAGGAACTGGTCACACCTAGGTCACAGCTGGTAAAAGCGAGGGAGGGAGGAGGAGCTCTCCTGCGCAGCGGGTGGGCACATTTTTGCCTGGGTGTTTAAATTTCATCCTTTTCCTCAAAGCTACTGCTGTAATAACATTTGCTACGGTTACTGCTGCTGTTGTGCTTGCAGTAAGTGTACTAACCCTGCTGCAAGATTACCGGTACAGCTGAAGCACGATGATATAATGGAAAAAAGGGGTTGAATCAAGGCTTCCAGGCAACCTTAATTTTCACATTTTCCCGATTTTTTTGTTTGTTTGTTTTTTTTGTTACAGGGACTTACAGCCTTAATATTTCTTATTTTGTGTGTGTTGTCTTTCATTCTGCATGAATCAAATTTGGAAAAACTCTTCACGGAAAGGGTTGTCAGGCACTGGAATGGGCTGCCCTGGGAAGTGGTGGAGTCACCACCCTGGAAGGTATTTGAAGGATGTGTGGATGTGGTGCTTAGGGACATGGCTTAGTGGTGGACTTGGCAGGGTTAGGTTAATGGTTGGACTCGATGATCTTAAAGGTATTTTCCACCTTAAATGATTCTGTGATTCTATGATCTGCCTGGGAAGGCTTCAATTTAACTGAGAATGGGGTTCCTGGACCAAGTATGGCTTAAGACTCCAGACATGTGTGATTCCTCGTTGCTCCTGTTAGCTGAAATCCCAGTGTTGCGCTTATACACCTCAATACTACACTACATATCACGGCTTGCTCTGTGTCGTGGGGGTGCAGCTGAGGAATCATAGAATCACAGAATGGTTTGGGTTGGAAGGG
Organism: Eurypyga helias; assembly: GCF_000690775.1. Lineage (NCBI taxonomy): Eukaryota > Metazoa > Chordata > Aves > Eurypygiformes > Eurypygidae > Eurypyga > Eurypyga helias. Next base: position 13,009 of record NW_010245406.1, on the reverse strand, counting down.
ACCTTAAAGACCATCCAGTTCCAACCCCCTGCCATGGGCAGGGACACCTTCCACTAGACCAGGTTGCTCAAAACCTCATCCAGCCTGGCCTTGAGCACTTCCAGGGATGGGGACTCCACAGCTTCTCTGGGCAACCTGTGCCAGTGTTTCACCACTCTCACTTCTTCCTGATATCTAGTCTAAATCTCCCCTTTTAGCTTAAAACCATTACCCCTTGTCCTGTCGCTACAGGCCCTATTAAAAAGGAAGTAGTAGAATTGCTGCAAAATACGACCCGTGGAGATAAGCTCTGATACTCTGTGATTCCCATGGATGGACAAGTGATACGCAGACTGGGGAGCTGTTGGATTATGTGGTGGGTTTTTTTAATAGACAATTTATATGCAACTTTGGGTCCTTGTGCCTAGAACAACCAACTTGAATTCAGGGCACTGGGAGAGGGGAAGGAGAGGAGGAAAGGAGTGGTGACCTCAGCCCTGCAGCTGGCAGACACTGTTCCTCCCCAGTGAGAGGACGGGTGATCACAGGGCAGTATCTCAGCACCAGGAGCTCTGCCTCACCTGGCGCAGCCAGCCCCTGGGACTCAAGACCGTGATTTTTCTACGGACATCCAGGGTTCGTGCAGGCTCCCTGATCAGCAGGTGAGACAAAGGATGAATCTGTGCTTTTGGATGCATGCACTGCTCACTGCAGTTTGGGTTCCAGAGCTGTCTGCTCTCTCTTTAATGGCTGTTTATCTCCTGATAACAATTGTGAGGTGGCTTTGTATCTGGCTGTGGACACAGCTATATCTGCAGTTACAGCAGGCTTAAAAATAAACTACTCGTATAGGCTGGCATAACAATTCCTGTGAAAGTTGAAAAGAAGAAAAAATTCTCAGTAGTAATTAGTTTAATTTGTTTTCAAGCTTTCCACATTTTATATGTAAGGTGTTGGGGTGGGGTTTTTTTCCCTAGTACCATGTTTCAAGGTTGCTTATCTTTCTCCAGCGATACGCTACAAATTACTCGCTGTGTTTGCACCCCTTTTTTGGTGCATACATTTTAATTTAGGAACAAAATGAGCTGATTGTTCTGCCTTCACTTTTCCAAACAAATTTAATTTCTAGGCTGTTTAAAAAAAAAAAAAAGAAAAAGAAAAAACAAACCCAAAACCCAAACAAAACCCCACAACCCTGTCAGTCACTTGCTGTAGGTACATAGCACCCCACCCACGCAGCTCCTTCCAAGCCCTTGCTCTTCAATGGAGCCAATTGTTTAACCGTGTTTATAACCAGTGCTATTTCTGGAGCGTTTCCTAAAAGTTGGCTGTTTGAAGGCCTACCCGCTTGAGGGTTTGGCTTCCTGCTCTGGCATATCGTAGGACAAAGTGCAAGAGCCAACCTCCGTGGATGGGCGTTGGTGTGTGTGGCAGCACCTCTGCGCTGGTGCCTGAGCAGGAGGGACCCATGGCATCGCCCGTCTCCCAGGGTTTGGATCCCCCATGTCAGCGTGGCTTGGTGCTCGGGGCGTTTGGGTTTTGATCCAAGCCTTCCCGGTGATGGAGCAGTGTGCACATTCATGTGAATCTGGATTAAATTCAAGCTGCCTGCGGTCTGTCCTGCTCTAACAGTAAAGCAACTCTGTCCCTGTGATTGAGCTGATGTAGAACTGCATCTACCCACTTAAGAACTGTGTGTTTGGACTGATCATTAATATAAAAATATATTTAATTTTCTTTTTGGTGCTTTGGTGGAGTGTTTTTCAGTTTCCTCTCAGCTGAATAGTTGTATGTCTTTGGCTCACACTTGGCAGAGAAGCACGACTCAGTATTTAGAGCTCTGGCAATGTTACAGCATAGAAATCACATCCCACGAAAAAAACATTTACCAGCTTTCTTGGCTTTCTTGGTAACCTTTCTCTGTAGGAAAGCTTTTACATGACAGCTCGTCCATCAAGTGTCCAAGCTCATCAGTCTCCCCCTGAAATGCCTGTTTTTCTCCCGAGACTGTAGAAGAGGAACCAGTTATGTTGGTAGGATCCCTTTCTCAGTATCTGTGTGGGCACAGACCGGCTGAGGCAGGCAGGGACGTCTGGAGATTGCCCCGTTCCACCTCCTGCTCAGAGCAGGGTCCCCTGGAGCAGGTTGTCTAGGGCTGCGTCCAGTCAGGTTTTGGGTATCTCCAAGGTTGGAGACTCCACAGCCACTCTGGGCAACCTGTGCCAGGTTCTCACCACCCTCCCAGAGAAAAAGGGTCCTGTTTAAGCAGAATTTCCTGTATTTCAGTTTGTGCCCATGTCATGCATTTAAACATAGGGATAAGCCCCCCCTGGGCCTTTGCTTCTTCAGGCTGAGCAGTCCCGGCTCTCACTCCTCACACAACAGCTACCCCAATCCCTTCTTCACCTTTGTGTCCCTTCCCTGTGCTCGCTCCAGTATACCCATATCCCCCCTCTACTGGGGAGCCCAAAACTGGACCTGGCACTCCAGGCGTGGCCACGCTGGTCCCAAGAAACACAGAAATGGGGCGCAACATTGAATGCCAGGGACCTTGCCGTAGGGATCCCTGCTGATGGCTGTGATGGAAATAAGAAGTTACTGCAGTGGGAAACTACGCTGGCCCTGGGGCTTTTCTGCAAAGCAGTGCACGATGTAGGTTTTATTTCCCCTCCTGCATTTTGTTTTATAACATGTAGTGCTGGCATTCAGAAAATGCCCTTTTTTCTGGCGTTTTCTGAATGCAGCTTCTTGAGACGCGTTCTTTGCTGCTGGCCTGCAAGGTGGGCAAGCGGCTGGTGTCTTCCTCTTCAGTGGGCTCAGGGTTGACTTTCTAACAGGGCTGAAGCGAAAGAAAATACTATCTGCGACTGGCACTTGGCCTCACCTCTTGGCAGCGTGGCAGTCTGTGGGTTTTTGTGTCCTTCCTGGGGTGAGGCTGGACGTTGAGGGCACGGTGCGGGTTAGCGGCTGCGGGCGCTGGGTGCCTTACGGTCGCTGCCGGCACGGATGGCCCGAGCCTCCGGCACCGGCGTGCACAGGGGAGGTTGCGGGGGGGTGATGCAGCTGCTGGCCTGCTTGCACAGGGCAGGACGGAGAGGCGAGGCTGCCGGGTCTGAGTCACGGCTACGATGTTTGTGATTTTGGGTTTAGCTGAATCTGCAGCTGTTACCTGCTGTACCCTCTGGGTACTTCTATAATGGAGATAAAGGGGATAAAGCATTGTTTTCTTGCTTTGTTCACCATGGTCTGACATTCTCTCATCCCCTGCTTTATCTTCTACCCCCAGGGAGATGATTTTTATGCTCTCCATCAGTGTAGTGACCCCCAACTGTTTTATATTTATGCGCCCAGCAGTGGTTTGGCTTACCCTTGTTTGCTGATGCTCATAGATGTGTGTTTCTTCCCTGCCTATGGCTGCTTCTGAGCTGGAGAAATGTTACTTTAATTTAGTTGTTTTATTTCATGTGCAAAAGGAGAGACTGAGAGGTCAGGTACTGAAGTGGGGTTCAGTGCACACGTAGGAGCGGGACCCAACAGTAGCGCCTATAGGAGTAATGAGGCTCAGTGGTGCGGGGGTGGAGGTGCTCCTTCCCTGTTGAGGTGCATCCTCCCGATGGTTTCATCCTGCAGCCAGAGGTAGGAAAAACCTTCCCTTTGCGGCAGGCAGGAGCAGAGGTGTTTGGGGGCTGTTCCTTTCAAAAGACGACAGGGAGAGGGTACACCTGATATAGTGAGAGACTTGGGTCTGGGTTACCCCCAGGCTGAGTGAACAGGCTCAAGGAGCAGAGGTGTGGGGTTGGGTTGCTTGTTCTGAGTGTGAATCTTCACCTACTCTCTGCTGGGGGTCCTCTTCCCATGTCACTAAACTCTCTTGATCCGAATTCACCCAGGACTGCTAAGGACCAAGTCCCACAAAAGTGCTCAAACCAAGCTTTTGGCTTGTGACTCCCAAATTCTTACCCACCTTTGCCTACCTGGCCCATTTACTGACCAAAGCCAAAAGCAACCTGGCTGCTGGCCGGGGCACTGACGGGTGTCAGTAGAGCACTGTCCTGACCCTGGTTCAGGGGATGCTTCAGAAGGTATTACCCCTGTTACGGCTCACCATTTTACTTTTAACCACTTGGTCCTTTGCCTGTACTTCAGGACCTGGGTGAATCAGGGTCGGGGCGATCGGTTGGGTAGATTGATGTAGCTCTATTGAAGTCAGCCATGGACGGCGTAGTGCTGGGGTAACGCTTTCTCTGGGCTTTTTTTTCTCTTGTCAGTATAAATATACGCACGTTTCATGCTTCATCTTTCCTCTGCTGCGTTACGGAGCCACAGGCAGCTGAGCAGTGCCATCAGTGACACAAGATCCTGTTTTAATAACACAAGGTTCTCTTGAGATTGCAGGTGTCGCAATATGTGGGTTCAGACATGATCACTTCCATATTTCTTTTTCTTGAGGAAGAGCTGAGATTTCTTCCCATGAGTCCGCATGCCTTTGGTTGAGACCGCACTTTGTGGACAGCAGATGTTCCTCTCTGGCTTGAGTGCCAAAAAGATTTAATGGAAGATCAAAAAAGTGATGCTTGTCCCAGCCCCCAGCAGATAAACCACATCTGCTCGGGGCAAGTTCCCTTCGGGCCCGTCTGGAGCGGAGGCAGCCAGTGTCCCCCATTCAACCCCTCCACCCCAGCGTTCACTGTGAGCACAAAACGTGGGGTTTGGTCACAAACCAGCCAACCAGAGAGCTGTGGTAAACAAGCATGAGGGATCTTCTAGAATTTCTTTTTCTTTGGCTTTTAAAAGAAAACTTGTAGTTCATAGAGTAAGAAGCAGCATGAAGAATACTAAACTCATAAACGCAACCCTGAAACTACAAGGTCAGTTTTGGCATCCCGGGTCCAACAACTACAGCAGGAGCAAAGCCACTCTCCCTTGTGCTCCTCCCAGCTTCAGAAGAGCAAAACGTGTGAAGCGTGGCGCTGGCAGGAGCGTAGCTATGTGAAAATAGAGAACGAGAGAGATGAGCAAGAAATCTGCTGGCAGCAACTTGTTATTCTCCAGATTTTGACAGATTGACTTTTTAATGTCCTTTCTGGCATCCATCGCCACGGCTGTTTCAGATTCACACCCCACGCAGAGATGGTCCAGCTACTGCACCCGCATCCTCCCCGCAGCTCGGCATCGCCAGGGCCTGTGGCTTTCACGTCGCCGCTCTTTAATCCCTGGACTCCCATAAAAGCCCACTGTTTATTTCCCTGACCACACATTTGTGTTTTAAGACCTTGTGGTTTATGACCGGTCAGGACCAAAGCCAGGAATGCTTCCAGCTTTCCTGCTTGGCATTCATGTGTATCTGAAAACATGGAGGGATCGTCTGCCGAGGGAACTGGAGTGTTTATATTGAGACAAGCCGGGGTCTTGGAAACATTCAGGATTGGGGTCTAGTGTAAAGCTCGGCGAAGGGCTGTCCTCTTGTGCAAGAGAGACCTAACCTCGTGCAGTTCTGCAGCAGCTGGAGCCTTCCAGATGGGTGTGGAGCACTGTCTTCTTCATGTACGGCCTTCCCTCCTCCGCAGAATGCTGAGGAGGAGGAAGGAAGAAGTTGTCTCCACCGCAGAGGGGGAAGGAGAAGGATGCTCGGCGCGGCTGCAGCTCTGCTTGTTGCAGAGAAGGTGGGAGGCAGCCTGGGAGGTGCCACCTCCCCCGGCTTCCCTACTGCTGCCAAACGGGGGGTGAGGGAAGGACCGACCTTCTGGGTTGGCTCGCGTTTCAGAGTGAAATTTCCCAGCAGCAAGGGGAGGGGAGGAAGGAAATCTTATTTTCCTATAACAGGATTCCCTGCCTGTATCCTGCACATGGCATGTGACTGGGATGATAACAGGGGAAGGGGGTGGGTGGGAATCCTATAAACCATATCACAGGGCTCTCACTTTCTGCTTTTCCCCTCTGCCTTTGATATCTCCAACCCTCTGACAGATCCCTGGAGCTGCTCTGAAGAGAAACACAAGGAGAAGAAAGCACTCCAGCCACATTGACGCCACGCCATTCCTTCAGCAAGCTATATATATATTTTTATTTTATAGTCGTTTGAACAGCGCAGCGTTTGGCAACAGTGACAGCCCCAGAAGCGCGCGCTCTGCACTCGTGCGTGTTTCGATCCCTCCGGATTCGCTCCCTCTCGACGTCTTGGAAGCCCCACCAGCGTGCTGTTTTTAAACAACAGCAGCACCTCGAAACACCTCTCCCGTGGGCTCCCCAGGAGCGTCGCATCCTGAGACCCCCAACCTGGCAGCACAGGTGACGTGACCCAAACCAGGGGGGTTATTACCAAGCGCCGGCCTGCAAAGAACCGCTGATACCTTTCAGCCAACAGCCAGCAAAGCTTTGCGAAGCTGTTGGGGTGGCCTGTGCATCTTTCCCATTGTTCCTGTTTATTTCAATCTGGAGTTTTTTTCTTTAATCTTTCTCAGCAAAAAATTACAGGGGCCAGACCTTCAGCTGGGCGTGACCTTAGAGGCACAGACAGCATTCAGGAGATTCGTGCTTGCTGAGGACGGTGCCTGGACCAACAAGACTGGACTATTTTATCTGGGTTTCCATCACTTAAGCAGGTCAAATGATCCCTGAAGCATTAAAGTGAGTTGTCCTGGGGCTCGTTTTCAACACACGGTTGTTTTTCATATGGCAGCATATTCCCCAACGGCATTATGTTTCTCCTATTTCCGTAATATTTTTACCTTCTATTTCCAAAAATATATTTGACTGACTACGCTGCAAGTCACTGCTGTTTCCCCCATGATGCTGGAGCATAAATAAAGCTTCCTATGGGATTTTTTTTTTTTTTCTTAACAGATCTGGCAATGGGTCTCACTCTCCAGCTGATATCAGTGAAACTGGCTTCTGGCTGATGCTAATAGGACCAGCAAAGTGGGGAATGCTCCTGGGAAGGACACCCGTCTTCTCAGCAAGTAACAGGTATGGGTTGACTTACTAACGCATTCATGCACGTAACTGGGCTTGTTGGACAACCTGTTGAGCAGCTGGGACTCAACCAATAAGCCCAATTGTCTCTCTCAATGCAAAGCAGGAGTAACTCTGCTAGTCAGGACAGGACCTCGATCCCAAGAAACTTGAATCGGGGCACTGTGAGGAACAAGGAGCTCCCACGGATCACTGTCAGGGCTTACGGGGAAGAAAACAGGAGAAGAAAGTGGGAACTTGCTATGCTGGTGTCCCACCAGAGCTGAGCAAGATGGGAAAGGACATTGCGGAGCCACGGCCCCAGGCAGCCGAGGCGGCTGTTTGCCAGGCTGGATGGACTGCTGCGCTGGTTCTTTGCTGAAACAACCAAGACATCCTCATAAATTCCCTGTGTAAAAAAAAATATATCTATAAATCGTGCTTTAGTGAGAACGGTGCAGCTGCTATCGGGGCTGGACGTGGCCAAACGAAATGCTCTAACGCTCTCTAACACGACACCGAGCCGCGAGGACTCTCTTGCCAAAGAGTGACTCTACTTGAAGACGTGCGCGTGCGAATGTACGTGTACGCGTACATGTACCTATAGCTTTATAATCCTGCTGCCAAGGGGGAAGACCCGGGTTGCGGGCAGGGGGGAGCCCCCGCCACTACACGATCATGAACTGGCAGACGTAGGGCAGCTGGTCCCTGCACCGCTTGTCGAACCACTTCCCGATGGCGGCCCCCGACAAGGCTGCGCAGTTTTCCAGCTTGCCACCATCGGGCTGGGTGGTGATTTCAGTCTCCCAGTTCTTGTAGCGGATGGGGCCGCCCGTCATGTCAACCCACTTGCCCTCCGCCGCCATGTCGTTGAGGCCCAGCCAGATCTCCGCCTCGGAGCCGATGCTCTTGCGCATGTAGTCGTAGAGAGCGTCATTCTCCTCCCCGTTCTGGGGGGTGCTGAGCGTGCCGCCCTGCGAGATGCAGTTTTCGCTGGCCTCGTGGTACGTCTTGGTCTCCGAAAACGCGAGAAAGCACTTTAGGTGAATTTTGGTGCCTTTCAGGCAAACTGAGAGGTTACCGCACGAACGGGACAAAAAGACAGAGAGGGAATTGGTTTTAAAAACGGCGCCCAGGAAGAGGCGGCAGCAGCAAATGCGGCGGCTGACCTAAAAACTCCATTTCTTAGGCTGCGCACCAACCCCCCCTCAGCAGCCAGGCAAGGTAAAGCCCCGGGCTCCTCTCCCTCCAACCCAGGGCACAGCCGCGGGGATGTGCCCTCCCCACCTGCAAACTGCCTGGAAATATGGACCTTGGGTGTGCTCCCGCCACCCTCCTGGGCTCTGCCGGAGCCACAACATGGTCCTCCTGCCCCTTCCCCTGGCCTCGCTCTCCACGCTTTCTCTGGCCAGTGTTACAGAGGGAAGGATGGTTGTGGGCGCTGCCGGGGTGTTGGTGTGCTTTGGAAAAATGTCTGCAATTGCAATTCAATCATCTTAATTATGTAAGCGTGAGAAAAATGTCTTTTTTAACAGGCTTTGATCAGAAGAGTTGTGCTTGCATAGGCTGAGGTCTTCAGAGGAAATTTCTACTTGCCTCTGATTTTATTGTTAAGATTAGCAATTCTTTTCTTAAGCTCTAAACCCTGAGAGTGCAGGATACTCTACCAGACAATAACTAATCAGAGCTACGCATTAATGTCCCGACCAATGAATGTCAGCTTGGATCTAAAGCCCTGATTTTGCTTGTGTTCTTTTTCTTTTAAAGAGAAAATTCTCCTTAACTTGCATTTTCAGCTCATTTCTGTTTCGTGTTGTGCAAACTCCTCTCCTGTTGGTGCCAGTGCAGAACCATGACTGGAAGATGGAGATTTTGGGACTGGCCTCTGTGTGTTCCATGAAGGCTGGTGGGACTGACCTCCATGAGGTTCCCTGGGCAATATGGTGGTATGTATAGCAGACCCTGTCACCGTTCCACTGAGGTTCAGAGGAAGGCGGAAGCTACATTTGACTGAAGCATCGTTCACCATGGACTGAATCCATTACCCATCCCTCTACCTCATAAAGGAAAATGAACATCTGGATTAGTGTCATAGAAATACCCATCCATAGTTTTAAAACCGGGAAGCTCTAGCACATAAAGAGGGGGCGGGAGGCATACGCTGCACAACTCATCATGAACTGCCTGAGGAGCTTCAGCTGCCTGGAGGAACTGCAACGAAGTCACACTTTGCTTTGATCCCCAGCGGGGCTTTGGGCATCTCTTATCCCAATGTGCGGAGCAGTTGTAGCCGCTTTATAAGCAGCTCCGCGCAAAAGCGAAGCCGTGCCTTCCTCGGCCGGTCCTTTACCTGTCTGCAGCGCTTGCTTTTCCTTCAGTAGAGCAACCTCCTGAGCGATGTTGTCAATCGTGGCCTTCAGGTCTTCAATCATTTTGAGGCTCACACCATCTGTTGGAGAAACCAAAGGAGGAGCATAAACATCGGCTGTGTCTCCCCGGGAAGCTGTTCCCATCATCAAAACCCCCTGTTTCTCTGCCCTCAGAGAAAGAAACAAAAGGGATCTGCAAAATCGACACCTGCCCCCTTGCCCATCCATCAGAGGGGCGTTTGCTCGCTAACCTGGTTCTGATATCAGCCCAGTTTTCCCAGTTTGGGTTTTGGGGCTTCATGGGGCTAGGGTCTCCCCTTGGGCAGTGCTGGGGTGGGCACAGGCTCATCTCTGGAGCCTCTATACAGAGCACTTGCCTGGGGTGGTGCTGCACTGGGGTCAAAGTTCTCAAAGCGCAGGAGGGCACCATCTGATGCTGCCGCCCCTCCTGAGCACAAGGTCTGCCACACACAACCATTTTGTAGGGAATTTCTAATGAATAGGACTTCTTTTTTCCCTAGTTCCTCAAAAACATGCCCCCCCCATTCACAGCACACCCTCCCTCCCTGCTCCTCTGCAATAGCTCTAACCAGCTGCTAATCAGAACTTGGATTTCTCCTGTCTAGGAGCAAAAGGACCGTTACACCCTGGAGGGTTGAACTCCGAGGCATTCGTGTTCATTACGCTGTGTCTGCTGCTCCTGTTGCTTTACCTTGCCCGGCGCAAGCACCCGGTCGTCCTCCTGGGGTGAAAGTAAAGGGATGATTTACCCCTGAACGCAGCAGGACGGGCTTCCTCAAGGGTCAAGGAGATGGGAGGCACCAAGCCAGGCAAGTGGGGAAGCAGCTTGGATGCCGACCAGAACCACCAGCCCAAAGATTACATGGTGTCGTAAATATGAGAAGCCAGACGCACCAGGAGGAGGCATTAAGCTGCTTTACTCAATTTGCTCAATTAACTTTAATGGGTTCACTTAACACCGAGGCACTAGTTATTATTTTGCAGCCTTTGATGAAAACACATTGTGGGAAAGAGCTAATTAATGCCTTCTTTTTTTTTCCATGCAAGCCTGTCTTGCCGCAGAACAAGTGTTGCTTGGGCTTCAGTACCACCCAAGGGCCATGGCAGGACACTGCTGGGGCAGCTCCTTTTGGTTTGTTCCCATCCAAACAGGTTTCCAGCCCCCAGCGAGGCGAGCATCACTCTGCTTCGCGATGTTTGTCATCAAACCTCCCCAGCCGTCGGCATTTCTTCCGACACCAGGCATTTTGAGGAATGCCCCAGCTGGAAAAGTCAGGTCCCATGCTGCAGTCTGGTTCCTGGATCAGAGACGGGGACTGAATGCCCCAGCACGGGGTTTATGTCAGTGAAAGTGTTCACAGCCCTTTTCAGCACCCAGACTGCAAGATTACACTGGCATTTTGGGCAGCATCAGGACAGGAGCCCAAATCAGTCCTTATCCACCTATTTAAGCACCCAGACACCAATTTCTGTCTCCAATTACTTTAAAAACAAAAGGGCCTGTAGTGGCAGGACAAGGGGTAATGGGTTCAAATTGAAAGTGGGCAGGTTTAGATTGGATATCAGGAAGAAGTTCTTCCCGGAGAGGGTGGTGAGGCACTGGAACAGGTTGCCTAGAGAAGCTGTGGATGCCCCATCCCTGGAAGTGTTCAAGGCCAGGCTGGATGAGGCTTGGAGCAACCTGGTCTGGTGTCGTCTTCCCCCCAGGGCTGGCAGGTCCCCAGTCTGCACCCCCAAGCTGGGGGAATGCCATCACCTGCCTCTCCTGGGTACCCATTCTGGGTGAGACCCCTGGGGCTGCTGGGGGAGGGCAAATCCCACCTGCCCTGCAAGATATTGGGCTTCAGGGAATGTTTGCTGAAGCGCTGTGCCTGGAAAAAACTCACTGGGGAGCAATTTGAGGGGGGGAAACCCAAAAGCAGGCAAAAGGAAGGTGCTGTCTCAGCAATTTCTAAATGCTATGGTTTGGCTTTTTATGTTGAAACAGCACCATAGTTGTTCTGAAGCAGATCCAAATGTAAGCAATAGTTACAAAAAATGAAGAAAAAACCAAAACAAAAGAAAAAAAAATAGAAGAGAAAAAGCTTGGCTGGAGTCTTCGTTTTCTTTTCTAACATTTGTGGTTTGGCTGAGCAGATTAAAAAAAAAATTAAATCCAGCCAAACACCCCAACCCTCCAGTGGCTTCACCCTGCCCTGACCCTCCCCGGCCAAGGGCAGGGGGTGAGCAGGGACAGGGGAGCTGGGGGCCTGGGACGGGGCCATCCTGCCCTCGCAGGCAGGTGGGCAGGCAGGCTTGGGTGCGGCAGAGGGTTAGGGGCGAAGAAGAGCCTTGCAGGGGATTTTTTTGGTGTCCTCCTCCCTCTTCTCCCACCCCCGGCATTGGTAAAAATCAGAAAAATGTTACCCCAGAAATGTTGACGTTTCCAGTAAAGGCCAGGCAGCCGACCCGCTGCAGGGCTGGATGCAGCTGGCCAAAAATACCAACCTGTTGTGTTTTTTTTTCCTTTTCTCCACAGAAAAATTGCCCTCTCCTTTGAAAACTCCCAAGCTCTCAGTAAAAATTGCCACCAGCTATCCCGGATGGCTGGACTTTCAGGACACCCCCTCCCCCGCACCTCCAATCCTTCAAATGTTTTTAAATCAGAGCCAAATTTTCCTGTCAAAAAGGTGATTTTTCTCCCAACTTCTTGTCACCTGTTGGTTACAAAGAGCAGTGGCAGCGAGAAATAAGGTTTCTCGAAGATAAGTGTCCCTCTCTGCCAGTACCTCCAGCGAGTGTGATGCACATATGTATCCCATGTGATTCCAAGGGGGCATTTTTCACTTGGAAAACAGCCACAGACTAGAGAAGTAGAATAAGCAGCTATGCTGCGATTTCATAGGAAGACCCAATAAAGGAAAAATTTCTCAGGGATGGGATCTGATGAAAATAGCCACCGGGTGAGCGTAGGGAGCAACCCGGCCAAGTGAATTCCTGGGATGCTTCTTCCTCGCTCCCCGCTTCAGTTCCAAGCGGGAAAGCGCCTGCCAGAAGCGGTCCAAGCCCGGCAGCCGGAGACAGCGGGCAGGCTCACACGCCGCCGGGCTGCAATGCAAGCCACCTCCTTACCTGCCTTCTCCTACCGTTCACCGTGTGCGGTGAGTCGGAGGGAGGGAGGATGGGACGGTAGCAAAATAGGAGAAGGGAAAAAAAACCCGCAAGCCACACTACAGAAAAGCAAACTTGGGCGTCTTTTTTGTGTGCAATACCTATTCTTGTCTCCAAATCTACAGCAGTTGTTTGTCATCTGTCGCTTCCTTCTGAAAAATGAGTGAGGAGGAGCAGGGGGTCACAGAAACGGGAATTTTGGTAGAGGAAAAGTTTGGGGCGAACCTTAGAGATAACAGGGCAAACGCGCCGCCCTCTGAAATACAGACCAAGTTATCCCAAGGCAGGAACCCACCGACACCACTGCAGTGTCCGCACTATTTTACAGAGGGGCTACACAGTCATTGCCTCGGGACAGGGGGAGGCGCGTTATTAGGGCTTTAGGTGCTTTTTAAAGTGTCATTAAGGCGCTGTTAAACACCCAAGCGAACTGCATCCCCCCCACACCCCACAGATTTTCCTTGCGGAGAAGGTGCCGACGCTCCTTACCTTTCTTGGAAGGCGTTTTCTGCCGTTCTTTGGCCTTCTGCTTGCCCGTG
>NW_010245405.1:0-1430 GCF_000690775.1 Eurypyga helias | reverse complement strand
GCTTCATGGTATTTTGCTAGCCGAAATTAAACCAGAATTAAACCACAACACCTGCCCATGGCAGGGGGTTTGGAACTAGATGGTCTTTAAGGTCCCTTCCAACATAAACCACTATGTTCTAAATCTGTGATTCTATGATTCACTTCAGGGCGGGTTGGACTGGGGATTGTCAGAAGATAATAGAAATAACACATTGCTTTCTAGATTTCTTTAGGGTTATGCAATACAACATATCCACTAGCTCTTACTGTCTACACAAACATCCCTCATACACAGCAGTGTTTCCAGTCACAGTTTTAGTTCAGCTTCTCCTGTTCTCAACATAATTTGGAACAATTTTGCACTAAAAATAACTTGTCAGGAAAAAATAACCAAAACAAAGAACTCAAGCAAGTCATATATCTACATTGTTTCCCTCACACGGGATAATAATATTGTGATATGGCAATAGGCCACAGCAGTAAATTGCCCCATATCTACGCTGCACACATGCCACATCAGGACGGCACATTTCTGTTCACAGCAGCACAATCTAAAATTAACTACCAGGAGCTCCATGTCACAGCTAGTCAGTTAAAACTGCAGTTTTTAAAAAATGAAGAGCCTTGCCAGCACTGAGGAGGACGTCTGAAGGACACAACCTGATTCTGAGCTTTTGGCACTGTCAGTGGGAACCTGGTACGTATGAATCCCAGGATTACTCACGTGTTTTACAGTAAACACTTGTCTGGAATAAACCTCCCCAGACCTCATTTTTGGCCAAGGGCTTCTTAGAATTTAGAAGTTAGGCAACCCTTGGCATGGCTGATTCTTTCTGGCTGCGTAGCATACACTACAATGTTGTGTTCGCCCATACACAGCTGAAGGCAGTGCCTGCTTCTTGTAAGAACCTCGCTGCCCAGACCTCTTGTCCAGCACAGAGACCTTCAAGCAGTTCTTAACCACACTGTGACTATTCTGCTGGCAGCTACCATCCCAGTATTGATCTGGACACTTCCCCTTTTAGTACACAGGGAATTTGGGCCTTGTGATTTTGCTCCTGAAGTGCCAGTTGCTACCACCCACATTTGCAGATCTATCTTAGGAATTAAAGAATCATGGAATGGGTTGGGTTGGAAGGGACCTTAAAGACCATCCAGTTCCAATCCCCTTGCCATGGGCAGGGACCCCTTCCACTAGACCAGGTTGCTCCAAGCCTCATCCAGCCTGGCCTTGAACACTTCCAGGGATTGGGCATCCACAGCTTCTCTGAGCAACCTGTTCCAGTGCCTCACCACCATCTCCATGAAGAACCTCTTCCTTGTATGTAATCTAAATCTAACTGCTTTCAGTTTAAAGACATTGCCCCTTGTCCTATCACTACAGGCCCTTGTAAAAAGTCCCTTTCCAGACCTGCTGTGGAAAGCAAGCCAAGATCATAGAATCATAGA
>NW_010245404.1:9325-15460 GCF_000690775.1 Eurypyga helias | reverse complement strand
TGTAGGGTGGGCTCCCAATGAAGCTGGCTTGCGGACTGGAGCATCTAGAATTCCCTTCTTTTGCCTGCCAGGTGTTTGCTTGGTGAGCAGTGATTCTTCTCCAGGCTCTGGGCGTTTCTTGGTGTCCCTGCTGGTTTTGCCCGCCTCCCCCTTCCAACCTATTTTAAAGCCCTGTTGATGAGCCCTACCAATTCATGAGCAAGAATCCTTTTCCCTCTCTGAGACAGCAGGACACCATCTGTCGCCAGCTGGCCTGGTGCCATATAAACCTCCCCATGCTCAAGGAACCCAAAGCTCCACCGTTCACACCAGCCCCTGAGCCATGTGTTGATCAGGTGTGCTTTCCTGCTTCTCGCAGTACCCTTCCCTGCTGCTAAAAGGATGGAGGAGAACACTACCTGTGCTCCCAATCCTGCAACCATTTGCCCCAGTGCCCTGAAATCTCTTTTGATGGCTTTTTGATTCCTCTCCTTGACTGCCCACCTGCATTACCAACAGAGGGTAATAGTCAGTGGGCTTTACCAGACCCGGAAGTCTCCTGTTGGTGTCCGTAACCTGAGCCCCAGGGAAGCAGCAGACTTCCCTGTGTGATAGGTCTGGGCAGCATATCGGGCCCTCTGTTCCCCTCAGAAGGGAATCACCTACAACAATGACCCTCCTCCTTTTTTTAACAGAGGCCATCATAACGTGTGAGGATGACGGGGTTGTCCTATGCAGCTCCCTGGAAGGACCTTCCTCTGCAATTGCCTGGCAATTCAAAACCAACAAGTTTTTAACGTATAAATATAGAAGCAAAGGCTAATGGTGTACAAAGTTAATTTGATATTTAAGAGGATGGATTCTGAAATTAAGAACAGAATAGAAAAATATCAAACCAGAATAATATTTTGGATAACAATGTTATGATAGCTATAATTCTGCATCCTAATTCAGAAACATTCGTAACTGCAGACTTAACACCAGTGTCACAGATAGCTATCAGGACTAACATCTCTATATAGGATGTAGGGGACTGGACAATGTTGCAAGATAGGCTTGAGATTTATGGCTTTATGAAAGGAAGATCTGGTAGGTCAAAAACCTTTACTATCACTGCTCTAACACTATTTTTTCCTTAAGCAACAACATTTGTACATGACCATATAGAAAAAGGTTGTATACAGAATTATGGCTTCTGTGAATAGCAGAAAAAGCAAATTTGAATAACAATAGAACTCAGAACTCAGTTCTAAGATTAAGTGTAGTATTTGGCTCAAAATCCCACATATATACGCTCCCCATCCATAAAGTTTCAAAGCTCCTATCATGTAACTTCATTTTTTTTTCAGTTTTACTATATGTCACATAGCAAAGGCGCAATATGGTCTTAAAACTCCAGAACAAAATGTGACATAAGCATTGTGATGTGCTCAAAACACAACCCTGTATAGCTTAAGAACTGAATTTTCAGAGGTAACATTTCAGACTCACAAGCAATGCTATTTCCTCATTAATTCAAAGCCCATGAGCTTAACTTCTAAGAAATTCAGTGTGCTTTACTAATGAAAGTGTGATAAGATAATGTAAAGTATGTTCTGAATCAGAGAATCTTTTAGGTTGGAAAAGACCTCGAAGATCATCAAGTCCAACTGTCGTGGTTTAACTCCACTTAGCAAAATACCATGAAGCCACTGTCACAAATGCCCCTCCTCCAGTGGAGGCGAAGAATCAGAGGAAAATGAAATAAGGAAGCTCATAAAATTGAGATAAGAACTATTTACTACTTAAATCTGAATTAATATATGCAAATACTACTACTACTAAATAATTAAAATAACAGAAAATAAAACATATGATACAATATGATACAATTCCTCACTACCCACTGACCAATGCACAACAGGTGCTGAGTAGGGAGAGTCAGACCCAGAGAGCCCGAGAGCCACAGGCCGAGAGTGATCGCAGGCCAAGGGCCGCAGTCCAAGGGCCGGAGCCCGAGCGCTGCCACGGCAGATTCTGAACAAACCTTATCAGTGATAGCGCGATCGGGAAAACTAAACAAACCCACCAACTCCCTCACGAACGAGCCAGCACAGGAGTTAGCGAAGCAGCTAACGCAGGAGTCAGGGTGAGGGTTAGCAAGTGTACGGGAGCGAATGAGAGAGAATAAGGGAGAGAGTAATGCCTCCCAGACCCCCTCCTCGCCTCTGCCCCGAGCATGACGTACTATGGGATGAAATACTTCTTTGGTCTGTTTGGGTCAGGTGCCTGAACTGTGTGTCCCAGCACTGCCTGTAGCGAGACAGCGAGAGCTGGGAATGCAGCTGCAGTATCAGAAGCAGAGAAAGACCTTGAATCTGGTGCAAACATTCCCCAGGGCCAGCTAAGAACTTATCAGTGCTGCTGTCTGCATCCAGGAGCACAGCTTCATAGCAGCCATGGTAAAGAGAGTTAACTGTTTCCTGACTGAATCCAGCACACCAACCATTAGCCTAACATTGCTAATACCACCAATAAACCATGCCTCTAAGAACCTCATCCACATGTCTCTTAAATACCTCCAGGGATGGTGCCTCACCTACTCAGCCCATTCCAATGCCTGATAACTTTTTCAGTGATTATTTTTTTCCTAATATCCAATCTAAATTTCCCCTGGTGCAACTTGAGGCCATTTCCTTTTGTTCTCAACATCAGGCAATATAATTTGGATCACTGGGAAACAGAATTACATTCTTACAGCATCTTGAATTTAAAGAAATCACAGAAGAAACAATAACAATCTTTATGAGCAAGCACAGTTCATTCAGCGACTTGGAAGGTAGCAGAATGACTGTAAGAAGTATCTCCTTTGTTCTCAGGTACACACAAAAGCTGGTGAGTTCAGAATATAAAAGTATTCCTTAAATACGAAGGATCGACCCATAACAATAGAATATTAATTTATGTATCAGTTAATAAAATGCAATCTAGAGCAAAATATTGTGTCTTTGCTTCCAAATGGAGGAATGGGCTTACTCTGCTATACAGTTGAGGACACTGGGCAGAAAAAGCAAAATCACCAGGAAAACAACTCTAAAATCTCTTAGTTAATTTTTCAGAAAGATGATGACTAACTAAGTTCTCACGCACTTTTTGTTCTTATGATTTTGGAAACAGTTTCCTTTGTCTAAAATTGTCAGCAATTTAAGAACATTTTTTTGTAAAAGGCAAAATCAGTTTAGTACTTTGGGGTCAGTAAAAGTAATTAATACACACATTCCTCAAAAAGTTTTGAAGAATGTTCAGATGCAAACATGCACACAGAAGTACACATAGAGGACATCATAAGCAAAATCAGGAAGAGAATATATTATATTTTAAATCTAGACTGTTAATTTGTCAATGACAAAGTTAAACCAATAAAAATTCAATAGACACTTGCCTCAGGGATGCTCTTACCCATTTCTCCCTGTTCAGTTCAGTGAACTATTTCACTTGCATTGTGTCACAAAATTGCAGATGCAACAACAGTTAGCAGGGTTTAGAACGTCATTAGCAGGATAACAGTGTATTTTTGTCATGGTTGAAAACTTCAAATAGAATGAAGGACACTTATATGTTCAGGTGTATTTTTTTAAGGACTCTGACTTTGACAGGCTGTCCATAGCCACAAGTCTAAAGGTCATACGAGCAGTAAGCTTTGATGCCTGAAGGTGGACTCCCTAAATGGGACGATCCAAAACATTTCAGACAAACTTAAAAGGAATACTGCACATCAGTATGAGGAGAGATATCAGCTTACCATCTCTTATCCCTGAAAAAGCAAAGCTATTCATAAATTCCAAATAAAATTCAGAAGTTTGGAAAAGATAAATCAAACCACCCCAGCTATTCAAACAGATGATTGGAAGGTGGGCACATAAAACATTTTGGTTTTGTATGTGTCAAGATATCTTCCATTAAACAGTGGAGCAGACACAGCGTACATGTGTTATCACATTTAGAAGTAGTAAAATAGGCAGAAAATTAATCTTTTAAAGTTAGCAAACTCATACTGTGGAGAAATAATTAAGGCTATTTGACATTATGAGCAGTTACCTGATTTGACCTATCAGTCAACAAATCTAAAACCAAATGTTAAAGTAGAATTAGCACAAAAATCAACTATATGTTGTCATAACTGCAGAAACACCAATAACAAAATTAAAAGTATATTTTATGAAGCAGTCAAGGATACAACAGCATTCCAATTATAGCAACAAAGCTCTCTGGCATGAGTAAACCATTAAAATTGGAATAGGTGATGTATGAAAATTGTACTTGGGGAAAAAGGTTTCAGATAAATTTAATAGCAATGAAAAATGAACAAAGATGTAGGTGAGAAGTATAATATATTTTCTTATATATCAATATATGTCAAGATAAGAATAGGATCATTAACTATTGGGTATACCAACTTGATTCAAAGAACAGAAGTAATACCTGAAGGTTAAGGGAAACAGACTTTCTTGCATCTTGCAAAAGTAATGGTTAGACAGAAAGACCTGGCACTTGAAGTCACAGAACCCAGACAATGAGGCTCCCACAATTAGAAGACTAGGCAGGATGACTATTGCTGAAAGAAAACGAGAATCAGCATGGAGCAAGGCAACTGCTCAAGAACTAGCATCAGTTTAACAGTGAAGAAAAGGATAAACTTCAGGAAATCCTCAAAGAGTTGGTAAAAGTTGAAAAGCTATACTCATGAAATTTTATACAAGAGATGGAACAGAACTGAAAATCTCTAAAAACATCATTATAAAATTACATCAGTGATGTCCTCAGATAAATATATAAAATGTAATAGTTATGATAAAAGAAAAAATGAAAAAAATCTATTACTAAAGAGACAATTACAGAAACAAAAAGAGAGTACTTCGATAGCAAGACTGACAGAGACAATACAAAAGCCATTTTTGAGGTTCCTAATGTTTTAATCAGAGAATCATATTACAATTTGCAGGGCGAAAAACCTCCCTAAAACACTGCTCACTCACTTGTTACTACTGGAGGAGGCTTAAGCTGCAAAATTAAACTAAATCAATACTGAAAGACCTGAAAATGTTTCAAATTAATGGAATAAGGTGGTTATAGATATATTCAATTCTGCAAGCTGAAGACAAGTTTGAATTTAATAGTCACCGTGAACTCTCCTCATTAAAATCTACTTAAATGTAATGAATAATTTTATAATGTATGCATACTATGATGCAGAGAGAGTAGAACACAAAAATGCAATTGAATCAATTCAGTGGAAACAGGAGTGTTTGCATTCAGACCGTAACACTGAAATCAATTTTATCAAATCACATAATGATGCACAATGGTCTTTGGCTGTCAGTTAAAGAACCTGGAAAGCCTGACATGCCTACGAGGCACAACGGAATCCTTTTGGCTCTGCCACAGCAACAAGAGACATGAAGAATTCTCAGGCAGAAAGATTCACAACATCGGTGCAAACACTGTAAATTCCCAAGCTGAAATCAAGTATCTGGGTATAAATTGGCAGGCGTGACATGGACACTGGCTTTCCCATTTTGAGAATAACAGAAGATACTGTATAAAAGGGGGTTTAATGGAAATGACAAATCATTGACGATGAAGCAAGCTATATCTCACAAAATTTAAGCTTATTTATTATGTAGAGAATATTGACTTACTAATGCAAAACTACATCTATGTACCAGTATTGAAAAATGCTTATTTCGTGTGACTGGGAGGCAAAGACATGTTTTCAGTAGGTAGAAATTGATGTAACTTTTCAGTCCATTAATGGGTAATGCTTCATCCTCTGTGATCTACTGCAAATCTTCATAATTCACAACACCTCTCTTGGTCCAGATTCAGTGCCAATACTGAAATTCCAGGGATTTCAGTAGACTGGGTTTACAGCTGAGTGCAAGAGTAGTTAAGCATCTCACTAAAGGTTTTATAGGGTTTTACCACAGCAGAAAAGAACAGAGGGAGAATCAATCATTAGAGTCTAATGCCCTTTTTCCTTACAACCAAATAATAAGCTCTCTTCACAGAATCATAGAACGGTTTGTGTTGAAAGGGACCTTAAAGACCATCTAGTTCCAACCCCCCTGCCATGGGCAGGGACACCTTCCACTAGACCAGGTTGCTCAAAGCCTCATC
>NW_010245404.1:0-9226 GCF_000690775.1 Eurypyga helias | reverse complement strand
TGTCTAACCAAAATCTACCTGCTTTCAATTTGACCCCATTATGCCTTGTCCTGTCACTACAGGCTCTTGAAAAAAGACCCCCTCCATCTTTCTTGTAGGCCCCCTTCAGGTACTGGAAGCTGCTACAAGGTCTACCCAAGGCCACCTCCATGCTGAGCAAGCCCAACACTTTCAGCCTTTCTTCATAGGAGAGGTGCTCCAGCCCTCAGTTCATCTTCGTGGCCCTCCTCTGGACTCACTCCAACCGGTCTATATACTTCTGATGTTGGGGGCCCCAGAGCTGGATGCAATATTCCAAGCGAGGTCTCACAAGAACAGTGTAGAGAGGGAGAACCACCTTCCTCGATCTGCTGGCCATGCTTATCCAGACACAGCCCAAAATAAGGTTGGATTTCTGGACTGCCAGCACACACTGCCAGCTCGTTTCCAGATTTTCATCCATCAGTACCCCAAGTCCTTCTCTTCAGGACTCAATCCATTCTGCTGCTTTCAATCCATCCTCCACCCAGCCTGTACTTGTGCTTGGGATTGCCCTGACCCAGGTGCAGGACCTTGCACTTGGCCTTGTTGAACTCCGTGCAGTTTGCACAGGCCCACCTCTCCAGCCTGGCCAGGTCCCTCTGGATGGCATCCCTTCCCTCCACTGTGTCAACCACACCACACAGCTTGGTGTCACTGGCAAACTTGATGAGGGTGCACTCCATCCCACCATCCATGTCACTGACAAAGATGTTAAACAGCACCAGTCCCAATACCAACCCCTGAAGAATGCCACTGGTCACTGGTCTCCACTCAGACATAGAGCCAACATAGACAAGGTTGGGAGTGAAATCCTAACAGATACTGAAAAGCCTAAAACCCGTTCTGTCTGTGGACAGGTAGATATCTGTGAATATCTACAGCTATGAATATCTATCAGACTTGCAAAGATACCATTTCCCATTGTCAAAACCTTTCTTTGGGCCTTCTTCAGGTCTCAAGAACTTGGTAGAAAGGTGCATAAAGAGAATGCACTCTTGCACCCTGGGGTTGCACCTCACCAAAGCCCTCAAGTTTGGCTGTCCGTGCAGCCACTGTAGGTAATATTGGAGTAATTGAGAACTTGGACTGTGTTTGATTTCCTTGACAAAAACATAGATGGAATTTAGGAAGTAAATACTCTGAAGATGCAATCACAAGTTCCTGGCTTAGGGTTCAATCAATCAGAAAGATAGGATATCTAGACGCAATGTGCATTTCTCTCAGAAACTAAAGGCAATTTATTTATTTATAAAGGAATGTCCAGCAGAAAATGAAACTAAAGCACTTTGAGGCAAATAGGAAAAGTCAAATCTATACCAGGTCAGATACTACGTTCTTGCTTTGAGGGAAAACAAAACCCCAAACAGCGTATCAGTGGATGAACTTCAGGCTAGAACTTTAAAAGGGAAAGGGTACACTAATAAAAAGAATTCATCAAAAGTATTGGAAGAAGATTTAAAGCGAATGTGAAATAAGTTTTTGTGAGAGTGTTAACAAGTGAAAGCAAGATGCTTTAACTTAACTAAAAGTCAAGTTGGAAGAACAATTTATTTCTCTGCAAACTTTATGCAAGGGATAGGAGGCTTGGAACATATCCCTTACAGCTGCTACATTACAGAAAAGAATAAAAAAAACCTCTAGCCACTCTTGTTGCCTAAATATAATCAGAGTTTGAATGAACATTACTTCAATCAATGAAACAATTTATTGTTCTAAAGAATTATCTGAACATTTTCCTTGGGAAAAATGTCTATTTGCATTATTAATGAAAACATTAAAATACCATCTCATTTAATGTGATAATTACTGTACTTCAATTTAAGACTGTCAAGTAAAAGCTATATTTTGTGAAAACATACATTAAAAGACAGACTTCAGCTCCTGCTATTCTTGTAATGATGAAAGCCCTCAAAATGCCTCAAATAATTTTGTATCATGTGGAACGCATGACTTAGTAATCTTAGATAGCCAACAGCACAAAATCATGTTATGACTTATTATCACATAACTCCAGAGAATATTTAAGACATAAACCAATGAGAAACATAAATTTTAACACAATCATGTCTGATCTTATAAGAAATGGAAACATTTTTGAAGACAAAACCCAGACAACTCAGACATTGTCTTCGTACAGCACAGCACTTTGAATTACTCTAGCAAGGGACTAACTATTTTGTTAACCAAAGTGCAACGCAGGTTATGATAAATGGCAATAAGGACTTCTTTTTTCTTGCAGAAGGGACATATGCTATGACATAGAGTGATCTGAAAAGGCAAATGTGCAAAAATTCACTTATTAATAATAAAATTACAACATTTGTTAAAACTTCTGTTTAGTGCCCATGGATTTTGAATTAAGCCACACGTGTAACCTTGCCCTTACAATATGTAACGTTTTCCATATAGATGTATTTCTTATTGCGATTGTGAACACATAGTTTGAGAACTATTTCAGTTTGTATATTTGGTTTTATGCCCATTGCTCCTATTTTTTAATGTCTCCTTACTGATATATACTCATCCTGCTGCAAGTTAAAACCTAAATCTAATACACAGAAAAGTTGATAGAACACTGGTATGTAGCTGGAAGGTATGATCTGTTACCGTTTTAGAGCAGATGGGCTGAATCAGACATGGACCGAATCTAGTAAGGGTCCTGTTTCTAAATCACCTTGTATTCAGATTTAGAACTGTCTTGCTTATTAGGACAGACAAAAAATATGGAAAGTTAATCAGTAAAGTTTAACCTATATTCTGCTCAGATGACACTGAGTGGGGTTAATACAAAGTCAACTATAAAAGATAGGAAAACAGTTGAATTTCAGCAAAAACCTTCCAAGTACTTAACATTCCAAAAATGCAAAAAAAAATCTCATAATAGTTTTGTTTATGAGTTTAACAAATATTTGATGATCATTTACCATCATAAGGACATAAGGAAATAGCCCCAACGAGTGGCAGTAACACAGCTTCTCATTTTCTTTCATCTTAAACTTGTGCTAAAAATTATCCTCCAGGGCAATCACAATTGTTCCCCGCTAATTTCAAATTAAGGTTAATTCTCCAGGGACCACAGGCATATACCCAAGGAAGTTAAAATTAATTCTGCTGCATGAGATATAAACCTTGACTCTCAACAGTCTCCTACATACATATATATAGTTGCGCAGGCCCTAACATAAAAACAAAGGAGAGATGATTTCCACATGCATGGGTGCATGTTAAAATGTATAAAGAAAGCAGAGAAAAAAGCCAAATTTTGAACATTTTTGCCCTGTTTTATGGCATTTGTAAACCACACTGACCAGGAAGTGGAATGACGAACAAAGATACCTGGCTTCAATTACACAAGGTTGTCAATGCTGACACAGTACCCAGCAAATAAGGTCAAGAAAATGTCTCCCCTTTTTTTGAAAGATATAGACAATAATTTTAAATATTATCTATTTTAGTGATTTATATATACTTTAACGTTTCAAGTCAGCTGTTAAAGTTTTTTTATAAAAGCTTTTGCATTGAAAATCAGATTTCCAAAACTTGTTCCCTTTGTTCTAGTCTTAGAAGAACATGAGGCATAGTTAGCAACACTGATGTGTGTAAATTCATAATTTGTGACCACAGTCAAATATTTAGATTTTTAACTAAAATTAAGTGAATCCATAACAGTTCATGCACCCAAGTTTAATGCTGATAAAAGTCACAAAATCATGCCCAAAATTTAGACTAGTTCCTTACCCTACTGGGTTTCATTTACAAATAATTTTAAACTTATTTCTTCTGATAACTATACTGGATAGAGAAAACTTCTCTCCCACAACATTTAAATTACAAAGCACTGCTACACCCACAAATTTCATTTGATACACTGGCGCACACAAAATTAAGGCATATCTATTATACTTACTACATACAGGCACAGGAAAAAAAAATCTGCACCTTCCACTGATTTATTTAAAATCCAATATTCTTTTGCCTCTGCCCTCACACCTGTTCTAATTATCACTTAAGTTCATAATAAACTGCAGTGAAACTAAGCTTCAGATTCAAATTCAAATGCAGGCCCCAGTAGCTGATACAATGCTGTGGCAAAACTCCCAAGCCATCGTATCTGACTGACTGTCAAATACATTACACTATGCAGTGGTTATGGTCTAGTATTACAAGTATTATTTAAAGGAAGATATCAAGTAGGTAAGGAAACAGGAAGGACGTAAAGACTGAAAGGAGGTCTAACAGAAACTCTGTTTGGTTGCTCTGGTTTTGAAACAATAAACATTTTAAAGCATCACACCATTAAAAAAGATGAATCTCTACTGCTATGTTTTTTTCCCAGCTGTCATGATTTTACAATCAATGTCAGCAATCACACAATTACAATCTGAAATTAACACAACTAAGCAAAACACACATTTTATTTTACTCCATTCCCAAGTATGTGGATACACAATAAACGAAAGATGTAGGTGAAATGAAACAGAAGTCTGGTTCTTTAAGCGTTCAGTGTTATAACCAGTGTTTCTAGGTATACGGTCTAACAGAGGTTGAGGAGGTCCAAGAGAATATACTACATGGAAAAATGGTTTGCTGGCCACAGTTCAGAGTTCAGGTGGCTGTCTCAACAATTTTTAGGAACGAGTATGTGAGTCAAATACTCCCAAAAACTTGTCAGCAGTGTAGGAGTGCCCACTACTGCAGAGAAATCATGCCAGTTCATTGTTCAAACGGAACTCATTGTCTGTCTCTCTTCCTCTGTAGACTCTCAGAAACTACCAGTCCCTGACACACAGCTGATTTCTCTCCCCTCATCTAGGGCAAAAAAATAACTGTGACTAGTTGCTATGGGACATGCATATAGATTCAGCAGTAGAGCTACAAATGACTGCATGATCCATTTTTCAGATGTGGTGTTTACCCTTTCTGAAAATAAGTTGAAGGCTGCCAAATAACTATGCTGAAATTTGACACAACAAAAATTCTTCAATAGAGAAAAACAGTCCAGAGAGATCAGTATTTTATTTAATACAAAGCTTTTTGTAGCAGACTGATTCGAATCTGTCTGGGTTAGTAATATCGAAAAATCATTACCCCAGAGCTGACTGCTAGTCTGTATGGAATGGTTTTCTGATCTCAGAAGTTGTCTCTGCTGCTAAGGGTCACGGCTCATTCAAAGGCCAAGCAGGGAGGCATCTGACACAGAAAGCCAGAAGACAATTAATTTATATGACTTATAGGTTTTGCCAGTAAGTATTTTCTCCAGACTTAAGAAGAAACGGAGACACTCTGGCTTTATACTGTCCCATACATAAGGTGTTTGGACACACTAACTTATTTTACCAACTTTAAATTGCATCTGAATCACCATTTACTGGTAAGTGAATTGAGAAGAATTTACACTGCTTCTTGCGCCTTTACATACAACCATATTTGCAATATAGTTTTCCTGTTATAAAGTAATTAAGGAGCTGTATTGTGGCAATTTCTCCTACTAAACAAAAGGAGAACTCTAAATCATGATGAGAAGCATAATTTAAAGACACAAAAATTCCAAGTGCAAAAGATAAGCGATTCAGTTGTGGAAAATAAACTCTTACCTGCAATAGCCACTACTTTTATGTACAAACCTTTAAAAATGTCAGGCTTGTGATTACTTTCCCATGTAAAAAATAAAAGACTACAACTATAAATTTCATTCTCATTAGAAAGTAGTGAATCATAAACTCATGAGTACAATTTACAGACAAATATAAGATGCACATGAGTATTACACTGAGATTCCTCAAAGTAAACTGTATCCTAGCCCCCAAATGAATGTATACAGAAAAATTCTGGGTAGCAGAATAATAAGTTCTCTTGCATATAACTGTGTTTTAATTGTATAGCTACAATTAAAGGTTTACCAACTTCTGTGTATTTCACCTTACTAGTTTTCTTCATTAAAGCATTTTAGGGTTAAAGAAAATAACCATTAAAGGCACTGATCAGCTATAGATGTACTGCATTATTTATTTCTTCAATTATTCTTTCCAACGTATTTTCCCTGAAAGCTTGACACAAATGTAACTTCAATCAGTGCTTATCAGCTGGCCAACTATCACCTTCATTAAAAATTCTTTTGTGCCGTATTCTTCTATATGATTGAAATAATTCATGACCTAGTACTATGCCAAAAATAAGAAAAATGTACAGATGTAAATGAACAAATATTTAATTTTTTAAAATGTATCAAATTTGTAAATCTAATACCACATCACAATTCAGACATCTGAACACTATAAGATATACGTGTGATGCATCTTGGATTTGTATATGTACTAACATGCTAACACAATAAATACATCAGTATTTTTTCCCCCACTCCCCAGTGACTATCTCCAGAAAAATGTATTTTTTAGAAGAAAACTCTGTAAATCAGGAGCACCGTGTACATCCTGCCTAAACAGGACGGTATGAACAAATTACTTCCTCCAGAAAGTAAAGATACTTCATACCAAAACTTACAGACCATATAGAAATTTTGAAATTATAGTTTCCTAAACAGTACTTTCCCAAAAAATGAAGTTACACTTAGTGCCATCTAATCTTCAAAGCAGTATGTAACTTTAGAATTGCTTTATGTTAACATCACGTTGTGTGACTCAATTTGGACTTCAGTATTTGCATGTGTACATCCTCCGGCATCAACAGTACACAAACAGAAGTCTGACAGATTTACCAGTAAACCGTTAAGAGTAAACCACAACAAAATAGGGATTGCAGGCATACTCTTATTGTGAATTTGGGTAGCACACTGTAGCTGTAGGATAACCCTTTATTACAAAGGGTACTGTTACCACGTCATGAATTGAAATTCCGGTTTCCTGCTCAAACAAGGTATGATCCACTTTAAGAAAGTTTCTGAAAAATAATCACTGTGAACTGTCAGAGACACCCCCATGGGTTTTTATCATTATTTCACTACACATCAGAGGTTTGTTTTTTTAAACCCAGTTCTGTGTTTCTTATTTTTGTACTACCTGTAATTATTATACCCATACTACAAGATGTGTTATAGTCCTCCAAGTTGACTCAATCACATTCCTCATGGAACAGTTCTAGGCCCATGCATTTTACAACCTCATTTAAAGAGAATGCATCTTGTTGGGAGAAACAATTGGAAGGAAGATGAAAGCAAGGATGAGCATAACAGTGAAACATCTAGTATTTGCTTAAAAAAATGCAAACATGGGAATGTTTTTAATGGGAATAAAAAGCTTGGGTTTTATATTAATTACTGTTATTAAGCACAGAAAATAGTACACAGGCTTTACTTCCACTCCTTCTTTTGGGTACATGACTAAGAAAAAGCATAAGTAACTACATTTATGAAAACTTCAGAGAACCCATTACACTATCATGCGTATACTCTTTAGAGTAAATAACTCATACAGTAAGACACAAAACAATGTTCCCAGTAGGAAAACATCACATTATTTTTCAAGGTAAACTGTTTTTACTGCTCTTTATGATTCTGAAAAGGAAAACCTGAACTTCTAGATACCACAGTCTTTAAAACTTTTGCTATACCTGTGTGTTTTCAGACTTCTCTCAAGCTAGAATCAACATATATATTAACATGACATATAATTAACGTAGACGAGGCTGGGTTTTTTTTCAGTCATACAGCCAGAGACTTTAGTAATTTCTTTATCTATATATACATATAAGAAAGTGAAGGTTGTAAAGGGAACTTGAAAAACATTCATGTTGTTCAATACAGATGACCCACAGCTAACTTTCTATTAACAGGTATTTTTCTGAAGTGCTTACAATAAAGTTCTACAAATAACAACCACAACAAGTCTAATGCAATTTCCATACTACCCCAACTTCAGCTGTAGTTTTTAGTTTACCTTCCACCAAATGTTTTCCCCCAGCAGTGTTAGAGTTTAATAGATGCACTTTACAAGGCACGGGACTATCAAAAGTAGAAAAAAAGCAAAGAATGTATGTCTGTAGGCTGCCATCCTGACATACAAGCAACAGAATAACTAGGAGCCTATAGCCCAGAAAACCCTAATACCCTTGATGCATTTGGCACAATATAAAATGGCATGATATAAAATGGCATTTTGGCATGCTATAAAATGGAGATTAGTAATTCATAAAGTGGCAACAGATCTAACTATACAAACTGTGGCTGTAAGAGGTCTCTGTGAAATGAAATCTGATTGAACAATATGTAGAACAGTGAAGACAGGAGATTAAAAAGATGTAGATATTTGTAAGCAAACTTTCCTCCATTCTCTCTCCAGGAAATCTCTGCAGTGTATCTTCTTGCCAGAAAATAAGGGTACAGTAGCATTTGCTGATAAAAGGGGAAAGAAGTGCCATACAAGCCAAAATGGAAAGACTGCCCGCCTAAAAAGTTCACCTTGGTTGGCATTTAAAAAAAAAAAAAAAAAAAAGGGCAAACCATACTTCTTAAATTCAGGTGGTTGAAATATTCAAAATATCCCAATGAAATTAATGTATCTGCAAGTGTTCAGCTCCTTTGAAATGTCTTGCCTACTTATATTACATAACCTTGTGAATCAAATGCAAGGCAGGACGACTTACAAATTTAGCAACTGCTTTATGTAAGCTCAAATTTAAATTTCACAACAACTAAACACAACTAATCCTGTGGTAATAGGAGCCTGTAAACCAAAGACTATATCACTGATCACTAGGGTGGTCTAGACACAAACTTGAATATACAGAAAATTGTCTGTTTGGTGAAAAAAAAACCCACATTTTTGGTGATAATTCAATACATTTTACAAACAATCAATTCATTTGAAACACCCAAAAAAGTCACATTTGGTGAAGTGATTAGCTGAGACTCCAACTGCAGAAAAAATATGGAGTAAAGAGAAGAGTCTTGAGACTGAAGTATAAAATTACAGATAAGTACCAAATACACTCAGCAATTTCTTAGTAGAAAACATTATAAGGATTTTAAACAGACAACATTTGTATTTGCAGTAGATTGACAGAACAGATGTACTAAAATATATATGATTGGGAGGTGACAGTAGCTTAGTCCACTTTGTTACCAGTCACACTATTTTACCCTGAAGCATCCTGTCTAACCATCCAAGCAGATGCAGCCTGGCTGTGACTGCAAAGGTCACTAACAAAGGTCTGTAGCATAATCACTGGAGATAATTCAAAATTTAAACTC
>NW_010245403.1:0-17983 GCF_000690775.1 Eurypyga helias | reverse complement strand
GAGTACAGGGGCAGAATCGCCTCCCCTTACCTGCCTGCCACACTTCTGATGCAGCCCAGGATACGGTTGGCTGATAAAAAAAAATAGAGGAAGTGCTCACTGTTGTGCTCTTCAAGGGCTGGGGTGAGAGGCTGAGCTGTTAGCAGGTGCTTGCTAGACTAACAGATTTCTCTGGTTCCCAGACCTTGTATTAACACTTGCTCCTGTGGCTGGTAAGTCTGTCAGTAGCCTGCAAAGCTGCCTTCAGTGGCAGAAGCACTCCAGCGTCTAAGACATCTCTTATAGTATGGTCTGCATCCACGTTGCTTAAGAATAATGACTTTATTGGTTTCGCTGGCAGAGTTGAACGGTCAGCTTTCCTTTTGGAAAGGGCTTTGCTATCCTTTATGAAGTCTCTTGGTCAAATAATGACTGTCAAAGGTAGGGCTGGCCGCAAAGCTCTGGTACTGCGCTTGGGGCAGGTTTCTGCCGCGTGGCGATGAGGTACGTGGGGCCCATACAGGGAAGCCTGAAGCTGTGTTTCAGGCTTTTTACTGACTGCTGTCCCTTGCACGAAGTGATGGGTTTGACTGGCCCTCACACATCTCTCCAAGAGAATTTGGAATAAGAAAAATAGTCCAAAGCATTTGAATCTTGTTCCCAGTGGGATATATTTTTCTATGTTAATTCCTATTAAACTATCCACAGGCAATAGACAGAAGAATTAGAAACACATAAGGAGATTGATATAGAGCTATGTAGTGTTCTGTTATAATTGATTTAGAATAATTGAATCATTTTCCTGTAGAAATCTCTTCTTCTGCAGAATGCTATTATGTTCTGCAATACCTTTTGTTCCTTTAGTTAATAGAGCTATATAACAACTGAATATCTGCACTGGCAAATGCAGACCATTTGAACTCTAAAATATTAATTTTAAATGTACCTATGGCTATTTTTAATAGTAATTTAACATGATCCTAAAAAGCACATGTTGAGATAATGAGATCCATAAATATTGGTTGGCATTATTGATTCACATGTATTGCTTCCATAGATTGCTTCCATTTTCCACATTTCTTGCCATGTCTATACTAATCAGGGGTTTGGATTTTAAAGGTATTTATTTATACTGAGCCTTGAACAAATACAATGAAATAAAATGCTCCAGTGGGAGCAGAATTAAGCCAGGGTTTACCACTGTAGAAAAATTAAATCCCTAGTTTTTGTTGAAGATTAAGGGAAAGTGTTTAACTTATTATATAAGCAGGGAGGAAGTAAGTTCTCTTAAAAAAATTTATGGAAATATTCTTTTATTTTTTGTAGTCTATGCAGAAGAATTTTTCTCTAGGAATTAAAAATCATTTTCAGTAGAAACAAAGCAAACTGGTGCAGGCTTGTTCAAGCTAGTGTGTGTGTGTATGTCTGCTTCTGTCAGTGAGGTCCTCTAGCAGCTATGTCCAACTCAGGACATTGGAGTTACTTTTATTGTGTTTGTGTGATGTGCTGTTTTTCCTCCCTTGCTATGTATTTTATCCAAGCAAAACTGGGGCCCTATGAAAACAATAAAGGAAAGGTAGACCTCATCTACCCTGTGAACTTGAAGTGATCCAATTATACCCATTCATGTTTCTGCACAGGATGTTCATTTTCATGTTGGGCTTTTTTTTTTTTGTTCCATGTGAGCCTTTCCCTTGGTGATTTTGAGATAATCAAAATAAGCCACACTAAAGTTGATACTTATTGGAGCAATCTTTCAAAGCTTTAAGTTGCCTACATCAGCTGTACTGTATTAACGACGTACATCCTCGTTAGAAACAGTCAGTATGTTTTTACCTCAAGGTTATTAAAAATTAGTCATCTACCATTGGATAAATATTTGTAAAGCAAAAGTAGGTTGTACAGGGGTTCTGAATGGTGGACTTTGCTGGATTTATGTGCTGTCATGTCAAGTATGTCCTCATACTTGCTTGTTACTCCCACCTTCCTGCAGAAGAGCACTGCAGACAACAGGAATAGGAGACATTGTCTTTCTTCCACACTTCTCATCATTGCTTTTCAAAAGCAAACTTGTTGTCAAACTCTTGGGCCGGCTGGTTAGCTGATTAGGCCAAATTTTGCAGGGAATTTTATGTTCCAGAAGTGTTTTCATGTCATGCAAATTTCACATTCTCTTAATTCAGTTCTGCTAGAATTGTTTTAGAATATATAATTAGATAAAAAGAACACTATCTTTTTTTTTTAACAAAAGAAATCCATCTTCTGATGTTTTGAGCTTCTTAAAATTAGTATTTTAAAAAGATTACCTTTCTATTTCTATGTTATGGTGCAAATGCAGAAATGAAACTGCATTCTAAGCCAATACAGCTTAGTCCTTTTTTTTGTATAATTTGGGATTTTTGGTTTATCTCTTGCACTCGTATCCACTTGACAATATTGTCCGTGATCTCTACCCAGTCAGAACGGCCTTGCAGTGATGATGGGATTTACATGATGGGCAGTGGGATGTATCATTTGCTTTACACCCCTGCCTGTCAGTGTTTACGTTTTTAATGAAAGGAGTGTAAATTCCAGATGGAATTAGTCGTCTTTCTGTTTGTAATGTGCTTTGAGATTGACAGCTTGAATTACTTACAGTGCATGTTTTCCATTCATAAAGGTTTTTCTTAGCATGGTAAAAAGAAAACATAGTGACAAATCTTATGTGGAAGAGATGACACGTCAGCATTTTGTTTTATTGGACATTGATGATACAGTATATCACTAGAAGTAGTTTTAGAGCCTAGGAAACAGCACTATTGATCTCCTGGAGTCCTGTTGCCAGAAATTGTATTAAGAAGCTTAACGGTATGATGTGTAGCCTTGAGGTAGCAGCATAGCCAAGAATGACCTCTTTGAGATCAGCAAGCTGGGTGTCCCAATGATAAGGTAAGTTTACTGAGGGAAGGATGTTCCTCCTGTAAACCAAATTGTGGAGTATCAGGAAGACTTACATATTCTGGATTTCCTTGTTTTCAAAGTAATTATCCAGAGGTAGAACAATTTATGTGCTATTGTCCACCTCTTCTCCCCCATTTTGAACAGTGTGAAATACAAGTGATGTTTTTCCAGTTATCATCCACGTGAGAAAACCTAAGCTATGGAAGGTGAATGTAAACATGTACTAAGATTTCAGCTAAATGGTTGGGATTGGTGTCAGAAAGAAACAGTTTACTGTGCTTTATTAGTATTAAAGATTTGTCAGCAAATACGCTGTTATGCACCTACAGATGAAAAATTAGTCTATACAAGAGTAATTAAATGAGCTCAATAGCATTTACTTAAAGATATTTTTTAATTGATTTTAAAAATAAATACTACACGTACTATATTCTTTTAAATGCAGGTTATAAGTTATTTATTACTATAAGAGATTTTAAATGTTCACATATGAAAGACTGCTCCTATGTCAAAAGGCTTGTACAGTAGAAGCATGTCCATGAAGAAATAATGCATAAATGCATACAGGTTTGGAAGAGTATGAATAGCTTTACAGTTCTAGACTTGGTTTAAAAAATGGATGAGAAGCCTACTTAGCTTCCTAAGAATCATGCTCCATTTGTTTCTAAATGGACCTAGAGTTTCTTACTAATTTAGTGTCAGATTTTCAAAATATGTAGTCATAAAAAAAAAATACAAATAGGCTTTTCAATTCTATGTTACACACTCCTGACCATAGGTATGCAACTTGAGTATTTTTTAATTCTTTCCAGATGTCTATTGGTATCATTAAGCATTAGGGTCTATCCATAGTGTCCCTGAAAACTGATTTTTAGCTACTTTAAAAAACATCCCCTAATGTCTGCTCTGGAGATTCTACCTGTTGCAAATGCAAGCCACAAAGTTTATTTCCAAGTGATCTTTTTACACTCTTAAGCTGTATTTAAAAAAAAAAAAGTCATGTGTCTAGGTGTGCTTTGGTCCTGTACTGCTTCCCAGAAGGTGATTTGCTGCTGTTTCTCATGCCCTTACCCATGGAGCAATGTATTTTGGTAACAATTAGAGATGGACCATTCTCTCAGGCACCAACATCTTAGGTGTGTAGCATTAGCCACTGTTTCTGTTGGCTTTACAAATCACTTCATTTTTTTTTTTTCCTAATTGTTTTTTTCAGAAGTGGATAGGAATTACCTTAAATAGGGCAGGTATATTCTTCTATTTTATGTCCTTTGTTTCCATTTAGAGCTTAGAAAGGGAACTGGTACCGGAAGCAAAAGTTTATGGCAAAAACATTCATAAAATCTACTCCAGTTTCTTAATTAATGCCTTAGACAAATGCAAAAAGGGTTTTTTCCTGTCTTTTTTTTTCTTTCTTTCCGTGCTGATGTTTTCCCTCTAATAAGATTGTGGGATTGTTTTCAGACAAATGTAATTTCTATATGCTTTCATGTAGCACTTCAAAAGCCATTCTGATTTATTAGGCAGCTGTCTTAAGAATCGTGACTCTTCTTTTCCATGTGCTTGCACATCCCTTCCTACAGGGTACAATGTAGCTACAACATAATTGGAAAACACTTGAATCAAAAAAATATAGCTCTGTTCCCAATAACTGCTGTGACTCCTATTCACGTGTTGGTGACTAAAGCTAGAATTACTGCTGCATAGATTGCAGCACTTCATCTCTTTAGTTTTTATTCATTCTACATTGGTTAGAAAAAAACCTGTATTTCTAATCAGAGAACAAACCCTTCCACATCCACAATTCAGATCTACCTCTAATCATTGGAGAAATGGGGAACTCTGCATGTTGGTGACATTAATAATATTTGAATGTGCACCAGGAGTTTTTCAGCAATGATCTGTGTTTGCAGATGGCTGAGCACAGTGTTTTAGCCAGCTATTCAGCGAGCTTTATTAGATGATTACCCAGAAAACAGAATATGAAACAACCATGAGAAAACTGCTTTTCTAAAAAAAACCCACATCAAACAACAACAAAACCCCAACCCAGAACCACTACCACCACCACCAAAACTCCTTTCAATAGGAGAAACATTGATAAGGTGCTGTGGCTGGTATTCCAGCATATTTACATTTACACCTTTCCATTTTTTCTCTTCCCCCCACTCCCCATCTCTTCAAGTGTCATACAAGCTTTGGAATGTGTATTTTTAGGTTACAGGACCAAGGTGGTGTTTCTGCTATAACAATAGTATTGTTTCTCACCGGCTGAAATGCAATAGTAGGTTGTCTCATAACTAGTCTAAACCCTTAGGTATGGAGACTTTAGCCATATGGAACACAGACTTAGCTTTTGATTTCTGTGGATATAAGTAAGGCTTTAACATGGGAAGAGAACACTGCTATGGGATAGACACAGCCATAGCTGTACTCTGCATTCGTGCTGTGTTCTTTATCCTCCTCTCTGTCTGACAAACTGGAAACATGTGGTAATCATGTCTGTGGATTTTGTTATTGCTGTATCCTCTAATTCTGTTTTATTTGTAATTTTAGATGGACTCAAAACTCTAGTCCCAGATTTACAGCAACATGGTGTGCTGTTGATTTCTCACAAAGAAGCTGTCAGAAACCAGCTCTGAGAAGCTTCTGCTGTGGAAGAAGTGACGTGGTTGCAACTCAGAAGCAAAGGAAGCTGCCAAAAATCCATAAGGTATCATTTTAAATGAAAACGCACCATTTTTTCTCTGAAGAATGGTTGCATGTTGGGTAGGCTCTCAATGAGAGACCACTAAGAGTGTGTTACCCCAGCAGGGAAAAGACCTCTACTAACTCTGAGCACTTTTACCACATCAGGTCAATGGCTTTCTTATAAATCCATTTATAACTGGGGGGAGTGGAGAGTGTTTCTTCTGTTCTGCTGAAGGGGTGGAAAAGCAGTGGGAAGAGTTCAAAGACTTGCTAAATTCCTTGAAGTTTAATGGAATCAAAATTATTCCTAAGAGATGGGACATATACACAAGCAACTGGTAGGGTGAGTGGTAGTTCTGTCTGCAGTCATCGGAGGAAGGATGAAGGGTGATGGGTGTACCCACCTATCTTCTGTGCTGGAGGTGGGACTGTGAAATAGCCAGTTTCACTGCTGGGAGACGTTGTGCCTGTGGTTCAAAGGCCGTAAGTGCTACAGCTCTGCCTAGAAAATACCAGCTTAGATCTTCTGTTAGAAAAGGTGAGAAGTAGTAGGACCCTAGGTATTATTCCTTCAGCCATAGTGTGTGTGTGGAGACAGAGGGCATCTCTATGAAGCTCCTGTCTCATTAAGAGCAAGAGCTTCCATGTGTCCTTTATACACGATGTGTGGGAGAATGATGCTGGAAAATTGTCTTGGTGTGCTGGGTCTGCTTCACAGGTCAGTGTGACCTGGACATGAGGCTGCAGCCACCTCTCCAGCACAGGTGATTGTTGACACAAGAAATAGCTCACTAAGCCCATTGTGGGGCATATGGCAGTTGATATGGAGGCTCCTCACTTTTATATTGCCCTGCCATGATCGCTTGGTCTTGGCCAGAATCGCTTTTAATTGTGGCTGGATTTTGAAAAGTTTGGGATGTCTTTTGGAGTTGAAAATGCAACAGCGGTAGGTAGTCACTTTCTCTAGAGGTAAGGGATTCACTTAGAGAAAATGGTACAAAGAATTAACAATAATCACCTGCAACAAGTATAAGGGCATATATTTGACAGTTTCCCCTAAAATTGTCTATATGATTACCCATTTTACAGATGCAGTTTCTGGTCCAGCATTTTTGCTGTCACAATCAATTGGCTACAATTAATGAGGTAACAAGGGAGTTATTTAGCCCATACAAATGCTAGCTGCTAAGATTAACCCTTGAAAAATGCATGGGGAAATATTTTGTTGCCTGACTCTCACCCCTATCATCTATCATCTCTTGCTTATTCCTTTTCTTATCTTCCCTCCAAGGCAGAAACATACACATAAGGCTTGGCTGAGGCACAGCTGAAGACTTTGTTTTTAAATAAGTGAAAAATAAATTGCTGCTTAGTTCATTGCAGCCTTTGTGCATAAGCAAGATGTTACATGTCCTTGTATCTTATTTCCTTAAGTCAGGAATCGTCAGTTTCTTTGCTTCTTTATTTCCTTCCACACTTTCTCCATATTTTCATGCTGGAATTGTCCATCTCTTCCTTTGATCTTAGAAAAGTAGACAAAATGTCTGGATTCTCATCTTAGTCACATTAATTCCGTGTAGCGCTTTCAACTTCAGTACAATTGTTTCTAACCTAGTCTAATGCAAAGGTGATTGGAACTAGGCTCCCAAACCACATTCTGTTGAACCTACAGCTGTAGATTCAATCACTGAAGGTAAAGAAGCTGGCTGGTTGCATGTATTTGAAACAGTTATTTTTCTTGTCAAAACCCATGGTCAACAGGTATAAAGTAATACTGTGACATAAACATCCTTTTGGATGCTTTGATCACATTTTAAAACCAGGCCCCCCAGCCATCTTGATTTAGGGACCTAGATTCAGTTGTTGATTTTGGCAGCTTTCTGAGAGGCAGATAGACAATTGTATAATGGAGGTCTTCTGCAAGCTGATGCTGAAAATTGGCCCAAGAGCATTAAAAATCTCTCTAAAAGTCATTCCCTTCTTAGCTCATCCAGGTGTACGGCTGGCTGCCTCTTTGGGTGCCTGTTGTGAAGACATATCAGCACTCCAGTGGATCGTTTGATGTTTTGGGGGAGCGTGTTCTCCTGCAGTAGGATTTCTGCTAAAACAGTGCTGTGAACCTGACTTCCAGCAATCAAAGCAAAGTTGTCTGCTTCCTGACCAATGACTTCTGCTTTTTTTTTTTTTTTAAAAGTAGTTCCATCTTGTACCAGGTCTCCTATGTCACCCACATCTAGAAGCATCAGAAGTCTAGGTATGTATAAATTGGGCACTATGCTGTGTCTGTCAGGTATTGTGGAAAAGGCCTCATTTTAAATCCTCTTGTACCTACTTTGGATAAAGAAAACAAGAAACAGGTGCCATAGATCTGGCAGTAGACAGCAAGATTTTCAAATTCCTGAGAAGAGAACAAATACATCTTAAGGGACCATATTTACTTTCAAATAATAATAAACATTTTTGGTTTACATAGCGTTTTTCACCAGTAGTTTTTTTAAGGGAATTTCTATGAAAAAGTTTGATGTTAGTGTCTTGACAGTAAGAAAACATGGGCACTATAAGATCCGGCACCAAGATCACTCAATATCTGGGTGGCGATTACAGCCTAGCACCCTCTTCAAGACTGAAATGTTTTTCTTCTTTTCTTTCTCTTGGTACCCTTGGATTTCCAATATATTTATTTAGGAGATGGTACCCTGGGTGTTATTTTTGGAGTAAAGTCTGCCTGTATCTTGAGATACCAAAAAATTTGCAGGCCAAAGAGGTGATCTGACCATTTAAGCATGAATTTGGAGAGGCTTGTTTTATGCAGGGTTGTGAGAATCAGCTGCGCTGCTATTCTCAGCTGGAGCTGCCTATTGCTACCCTCTCCTAAAGATTGAGCTTACTTTTAAGATGTTCTGAAGGGAGCTGTGCTTTTGAAATTTTGGTCTGGCATAATAAATATTTGAGTATTAAGGATAGAGGTGTATCTATCGTAATTACTTTTATAAAATATGGAGACTAGCAGTCCTTTTAATCCATTATTTACTCAGTAGATGGTATGTAATTATTATGACAATTTTTAAAGCCAGTAAAAGGCTTAACTAATTCCAAATTATATTTTAACTTATGCCAAACTCTCTTTGTCTGCGTTAAATATGAGAAACTTTGACTCTCTCTCATGGGTAAAATACCTTCCTGTTGTCAAGGAGACCTCTCCTAATTTAGCCATTTTGAATTCTGGGAGGAGAGTGGGGAGGAATTAAACATGATGCTCCTTCCAGTGGTCTCTTTACTGGTTCATTCTGTGCTGCTTCTATTGACTTGTGGAAGCTGTATGGGGAAACCAAAGTTTCAGAAGCCTGTAGGACAGCTTTGTATCCCATCTAATATTCCTTCTTTCACGGCCTATTTACACAGGCTGCAAATGATCATACTTTATTACTACTAATAAAACACAGTTATTAGTATAGTGACTTCCACAGAAATTATTAACTCTTTGCTTTCCTTGAGATTTTTGTGCATATAAAAGTAGGCTGTGGGCTGATTTTTCAAACATGTCAGACTCTACTTTTGAGCAAGAACAGTCTTGTAGCCCTTGATGCTGCTAAGATTAGTCTCAGAATTGCCTTAAATTGTGCCAGCTACTAGCTTAATTCAATATAGAACAATTGCTTGTATCAAAGGAATTCTGAATTAGGGTAAATTTGTTGTGTGATAGAATAACAGATTTAATGACCATAGGATCGTTTAGGTTGGAAGAGATCATCAAGTCCAACTGTTAACCCAGCACTGCCAAGTCCATCACTAAACCATGTCCCTGAGCACCGCATCTACACGTCTCTTAAATCCCTCCAGGGATGGTGACTCAGGTTCATCAAGCAGGACCTGCTTTTCATAAACCTGTGCTGACTGGGCCTGATGACCTGATTGTCCTGTACATGACGTGTGATGACACTCAAGATGATCTGCTCCATAACTTTCTCCAGCACCCAGGTCAGACTGACAAGCCTGTAGTTGTCTGGATCCTCATTCTGGCCCTTCTTGTAGGTGGGTGTCACACTGGCTGACCTCCCTGGTTAGCCAGAACAGCTGATAAATGATTGAAAATGTCTTGGTGAGTACTTTCACCAGCTCCCTCAGTACCCTTGGGTGGATCCCCTCTGGCCCCATAGACTTGTGGGTGTCTATGTTGTGTAACAGGTCATTAAACATTTCTCCTTGAATTATGGGGGCCTCATTCTGCTCTGCATCCCTGTCCTTTGGCTCAGGAAGAGAAACAGCGCTCTCAGTACAGGAAACAACTGGCCTTACTATTAGAAACTGAGGCAAAGAAGGCATTAAGTTCTTCTTCCTGTTCCTCATCCTTTTCCACCATTTCTCCCACATGCAATAAAGGATGGGGATTCTCCTTAGCCCTCCTTTTGTTGCTAATGTATTTATAGAAACATATTGTATTGTCTCTTATGGCAGTAGCCAAATTAAGTTCTAGTTGTTCCTTTCCCCCTCCACTATGAAAATGGTTCCAATGCCTAGTTTTCCCAACTACTAATTTAAAAAGAAAATAAATGTTTTATTTCTATGGAAACCTGCCTTACTTCAGCTCTCAGATTTCTTTCCCCCCACCCCACCCCCAGTTTTTGTGATAAGGAACTGCCTGATGTTGGACTTTTTCCCCTGCTCTTAGCTAACCCATGCTCTTAGCTATCTCCTGATTAATGAGATGCATGGAACTTGTCAAATTTCTTGCTGAGAGAGATGCCTTCTTATTTTTTCCTGTCATGTTTAGTAAATGAATACTGTAATAGACATAATATTTTCTTGAAAGGTCTTGCTCTTTAGTTAGTGCACAGGACTTGTGATTTGTGGTGGGTCTAGGATGTGCAAGTTGTAAATGTGTCATACGGAAATTCATACTAAGCAGTAGCTATCTTGAATTTAGACATTGCAGAAAGCCGCTGCTTTCCTCCAAACTTCCTTGAATAACATGAATGATGTGCTGAAATGAGTAAGGGAAATTTAAAAAATAATACCCTGAATGGAAGAACCGAGCAGTCAGGAGTCTCATCAGAGCTGTACAGAACAGTTAAATCCAGCTTTCAATTTAGATTTATAAGCTCTATTGGCAGGCAAAGAGGAGGTTGTCAGAGGTTAGCCTAACTTCTGACAACAGTAGATTCTTAAGCAGCTTGAAAGCTGCAATATATTTTACTAATTCTGGTAGAGTAGACTAATTATGAAACCATATGGGAGACATTGCAATGCTGCATTGCACATAGATTTGACACAGACTGATGTCTTAAACAGAATTTAAAAAATCACTGAAACTTCAGTAGACACTTTCATCAGTCATAAATCAATTGTAATGTGGTAAGAGTTGTTCATGATGTATTATCAGCTTTTCCATGATTTTGCTGAGGGATTGTGTCAACCTGCATCCAATTGTTCATTCTCTGTACGTTTACCATTCCTAAACATTTTTGGTTGCTTTCTTCCTCTCCTTCCTTTTTCTTCCCTTTTCTCTGGAACTTCTCAGGTTTCAAAATCTGTCAAGCTTAACAACTATGTTTTAGACTTTCACAGGTTATTCTTTTATTTTTGTTCTGAGGGGAAATTGTCTGAGTCTGTATGGTTAAGAATACAGAGTTATTTTTAAGCATCTGTTTTTCCTGTACCACTTGATACAGTGGTACAGGATCTGCTGGTTGGTATCTTTGAGGGCCAAGAGTGTAATGAGGAAGATCCATGATACAGAAAACCAGGATACTTATGCAAGTCATTCCAGTGTGCGATTGTAGGAGTGACTGTTTTCCAAACTTGAAGACAGAGCTAACACCACTGACAATATTGTTCCAGGGTAAAACAGCATAATTCAAATTGGCCACAACTCAAATTGTTGTCCCATGACAATGAATAGTTTGAAACATTCTAAATTTAAGTGAATTCCTAATCACTTTATGTGTATTTTTAACAGAGTTTAAAACTCTGAACTGTGAGAACTAAAGTTTCAGATTTCACTGTGTCTAACAGTTGGCTAAAATTCTTAGACTGACACATAAAATCATACTTGATAACATATAAGCTGAAGCAAAATATAATCAACTTAGTATTTTTCTGTTAGTTATAACTCATTTAAGGCCCGTTTATAAAGAACTGTATGGCATGTTTTACTACACTGAGTGATGGATACATAGGTGTAGCAGCTTTTAGGAACCTTTGGGTTTGTGGTGGTGGGTGGATTTTGTTTTGCCTTTTTTTTAGGGTAAAGAAATTTCTCAAGACCCTTCAAATAGCTTCATGTAATCCTTGTTGTCTTTAAATTATAACGTTCCTTCTTGTCACATCACACAGACTGTAATGAAAGGGAAAGATTAGCCACCTGGTTACCAAGGTCCACATACCATTAAATGATAACTGTAGCTCCAAGTGAAAGGCATTTCACACTTTAGCATGGTGCATTACAGCAGTGACTTCACTTAACAGATATGTCCATTATTGCCTTAATCCTCAGTAGAGTGTGAGCATGAGAACTTGTTCAACCCATAGTTAAACCATAATTGTGGGTATGGTATTTTCTTATTGCAGTAGATATATTTTCATTAATATTCTAGATTGAATTCTTTTTCATTCTGTCTTCTCTTGTTTGATTGACACCGTCTTTGTACCTTCTCAGAAGATGGGCTGTATCTAAACACTCAATTTAGCCCTTCAGATGGGTTGTTTCTTTCCTTTTGTTTGTTTTGTTGTGGTGGTTTTTTTTAATCAAATACAACTTTTTGAAAGCTGATGTTTCTTTTCTACAGTATTTTCTGAGTCTTAAAGCTTTAACACCAACAATATTATTACATCAGTCAAGTGCCAGCAGGAAAGTCTCTTAAAGAAGGGAAAAAAGTAATCTATAATCCACCTTGACTAATGTTTGTCAGACCAAATAA
The DNA here is from genome assembly GCF_000690775.1 of Eurypyga helias. Classification (NCBI taxonomy): domain Eukaryota; kingdom Metazoa; phylum Chordata; class Aves; order Eurypygiformes; family Eurypygidae; genus Eurypyga; species Eurypyga helias. Next base: position 5,459 of record NW_010245403.1, on the reverse strand, counting down.
AAGGAAAATTTAGCAAATAGAATTTTTAAGGATGGGAGTGTGTGTGTGTGGAAGGGGGGGTGGGGGGGAAGGGGGTTATTTAATAAAGATCAGGAAGTTCAGAAGAGCTTGGAAAAGAGTTTTTTTTTTCCAGATGTTGTAATGTGAGGAGGCCACATGTTAAGTTTATTTGCAGAAATTCCTCTTACACCGATTTCTGTGTTTTGGAAAGAGCTTGTTTTGGTATTTGTTTCCACAAACACCTTGATTTAAATTTTTCACATATATCAACTGCAAATGTGTCAAACCAAAAATAACACAGAAGCAGATATGAAAATTAAATTTGCATGGTTTATTAAACATTGCATTTTTCCTTCTGTGCTGTCCTTTTCATAGTGGTGGGCAGGTGTCCTTGAAAGCTCTGGTCTTTGTCAAGGTCCTGCGGATAAAACAAGAGGTGAGGCTGAGTCTTAAGACGAACCCTTTCAGGAGCTGCATGTGGAAAGGGGACCATTAGCTCTTCTGGTGTGGAATGTAGGAGTAGCAATATCCACCATGGCCTGTTAGGGAGTTCTGTACCATGGCAGGGGGGTTGGAACTCGATGATATTTAAGGTCCCTTCCAACCCAAACCATTCTATGATTTGATGCAGGTGAGGGGAGGGAGAGAGAGTTAGAAAGACCAGGCTTTTCATAGACCCGAGGATGCTGAAATCACAGGATGGTTTGGGTTGGAAAGGACCTTAAAGACCATCTAGTTCCAACTCCCCTGCCATGGGCGGGGACACCTTCCACTCGAAATGAAATGGTTTGGGCTGGTATTACAGGTCTAACTCTACAGCTGAAAGTATTCCTGGAATGGGAAATCTTGAGAATCACAGTTACTGTCTGCTTTAAGTATCCCTTCAGAAACTTTGTTTAACAAACCGGGCTGCAGGCAAAACGTGTGTGCTGTGGGTCTGGTTGCAGAACATGAGGACAAAAGAATTATGGACAGCCCTGCCAGACATCGCAGACCTGTACAGCCTGAATGTTCTGTCTAAATTATCCCTAAGATGTTCTCAGCAGTGCAATTCTGTGCTGTTGCCTGCTCCCTATGAGCCTTCTTGTACACAGGTATGAGGCCTGGCCTCAAATCAACAAATGGAAAATTCCACAAATTTCACTTGTGTGAAAATGTTAACTTGTATATTACATTGTCAAACATTATGACATGGCAAAATTAAACAAAATATAATATCCATTTTATAGAAATTAACATACTGCATCTTGTAATTTTTCTCCAAATCCTGTGTTTTTATATCACTTACATTATCATAATAAAAATATTCTGGGCTATTAGGTTAAACATTTTCTATGATAACATCTCTTTTCTCCAAGATATTTATTTTAATAATTTAATCAGCAGTACCATAGTGAAGTTATATTCAACTAGCAGCAGAGCCACCTTCATTTGAAATTCAGAGTTAACAGCTTCAGAATTAGGTGGCTGACAAAAGGCTGCAAGTTTTCACCCTTTTTTGTTTTGTTTAAGCTGTAGGTAAAAACAGATCTCTGTTCCTTTTGTTTAACCAACTCTAATGAATTCTGTTTGTCTGAACTAAGTCACATAGTACCCAGCAGTAGACACTATGCTTTTATCTAAGGATATATAAAAGCACAGACCATGTTGTTTTATTTGAAAAATAGTGTGGAATTATGGAAATAAAGAGGATGTTAGAACAGATGAGGCAGTGTCACATGTACGTGCTCAGACTTTGTTTTCTGAGAAATTGTTTAGGTTTTTCAGAGCATAAATTCTTTACTTAAAATTTGAGACTTCTTCAAAAAGATGATCCAATTTTCTCTTTTTTCCTAAGAAAAGATAAGTGAGGAAAAATCCCCTTTATGGTGGGCTTTCCAGCGTGCTCAGTACTGCATATATTACTAGTTGGTTTTTTTTTTAAAAAAAAAAAAAAAACGAACCCCAAACCAAACAGAAAAGAAACCCCACAACGGCTTGTTGCGGAGTTACAAACTTCTAGGATGCCTCTTTTGTAAGAGGTATTGTCAGATGTCACATTTCTATGAAACAGGACCAGAGTTTCTGTTTATGTCCTTTGCTAGGCTTGGCCATGAAGGCATATTGTGGTACAACATATATAGATTAGTATTATTTTATGCTGCTTACCCAGTGCTTACAATAAGCTTGCCTGATGTCGGGCAGCTACTGAATAAAAACCTGAGCATTTAGGAACCTCTGTATTCCCTCAGGAAGCCCTGTGCTTTTAAAGCGAATTTCCCTAGCATCTGTGGCTGGCTAATCTTATGACAAGAGAGGTGGCACACCTTTATTTCTGAAGAAATCTAAATAGATTTTGACTTGCTCAGTTTGAAAATCCTACGTGGCCTCACCCTAACTACAGCTACTGTGTCCATGTTTTCAGTGTTCCTTAGAAATGATTTTTAAAATGCTACCAAGACGTTGGGCATCGTTTTCAGTTTGTATGCTGAAAGCAACTGAGGGGCCCTGGAAAGACACTGGGGAAAACCATCATAACTGACCTGATCAAGAAAGGTTCGTGTCAGTGTTTTTATGTTTGAGCAGTACTGCTTTGCTGAAACAAAACTGTTTCTAGGTATCAAGATGGGATTCTGGTGCTGGGAAACAGTCAGAATAACTCAGACCCCACTGATCGTGATATTCACTAGAGATATGGCATAAGCTAAGCTCAAGTTTCAAGGCTCAAATCAGACATTACTTAAACTTCCATGTTCCACGTGCTGTGTGAGTGCCATAATCATTAGGCTATTATGGGGCATAGGAGTGTGTCTTTCTGGCCTTTATACAATTTTGCAATGATCTCGACTCTATCTTGATAGAGCAAAGGAAGTGCTAAAATGTCATTATTTTCCCTGCCTCCCCCACCAACAGAATTGTTTTCTAGCCAGCCAGTTCCCAATTACTCTCCTGCTGAGAGCCTCAGTAACTTGTCAGAGGCTTGTTGTATAGGCAGGAACGGAGCCAGGTTCTGCGTGCCAGCGCAGTGTTAAGCCCACAGCGATTCCTCATTCGTTCCTGTTGGTCTTTCACTGTACAATGGGGTGTGTCTGACCATCTAAGGTGCACAGTATTATCCATATTTTCTGAAGTAGCAAGAAAAAAGTCTAAATTAAGAATGATTATTTTTATACTTATAATAAGTGTGGGGTGGTTTTTGTTTTTGTTTTTTCATTTTTTTTTTAAGGGTGTATCAGCATCAAATGAAGCATTCTGGTAGAATTGATAGTCCTATGAATGTCAGTGAAATTCACGTGTTCCTGAAAACTCATAATACCTTTTTTTTGTATTGGTAGACATTTGCATTACCTGTGTATAGTACTGAACCTATTCTCCAGAACAAAATTAGACTCTGGACTTCAGTCATGAAACAGTCACATTTAAATGGGTGACATGGCTTAAAATGCCCCCTTCTTATCAAAACTTCGCAGTACAATTTGTACTTTCATTGTTTGCCATTTTTAATGTGGAACCTTCTTAAATCCTAAGACTGGAATAAATGAATATTTAATTTAAGTAGAATGGTAAACTATCAAAGAGTTTTGTGTGTGCCTGGGGTTATCTGCTGGTTACTATGTCTCTGGAAGTTCACTGTGAAGCACAGATTAAACCACCGAGCTTTTATTTAACTGCTACGGCCTTCCGGGTAGACTTGTCAGGCAGCTGGATGGATATATTTAGATGTCTTTCAGCTTCTGCTTAGAAACACAGCACAAATCTGCATAGTGATTCTTTACTGGTGCGATAGAAGTGGAACCTCAGAATTTGTGTGTTTTCAAACAGAAATGAGTCATATGCAGATCACTTCCAATTCCACTCTAGGTACACTTCTGTGACGTGATTACTGTTAGCATGTAGTAGTACCTCAGCTTCCTCCGTTACCGTAAAAACAGGATGTGTAATCAAGGAGGAATATTATCTGTCTTCATCAAAATGATTGTTGGGGTGAGAGGTTTCCTTGGGAGAGATGTAGGATGACAGCATGTTGTGCTTAATTTCTCCATGAAAGTAACTGCAGGCCTCTTGTTCTGATAGTACCCTTTCCAAAAATCCCTCCCCAATTCCTTCACCAGGCCGCCTGAACAGAAGAGCTGGATGGAAGAGATGGACACGTGTCCCCACAGGGCTGGTCAATATTATTTTTCATAGAAAGGAGCAGACTGACAAAATCTTGAATAGGTTACAAGTTGCATCTGGGAAGGTAAAGCCATGGGGATGGATGCCATGTGAACACCACAATTGCTTTGCTGTTGAAATGTGGCCACCTCTTGTTTCTTCTGAACACTGGAGGCAAAAGTGGTTATTAAGCACTGACTGTGGGGTGGAGAACTCAGTTGGGAATTACTGGAGGAATTTGCTCATGCAAAAAGTGACTTAAGCTGTATTTAGCTAACCCATCAGAATGTCTTCCATAAGCCAAGATTTGACCACATTTTCCTGAAACAGTGTACTGGTATGCCCCTCAAACACTCACAACTGCTATAATGCCTTTTTTTCTTTTTTTTTAATTGTTAAAATAATACAAAAATCTATACAGACTAGTGTGATGTGATACTTCCTACTTGTTCATCTAGTTATATGAATTTTAAAGATTTTTTTTCACCATTAAAATATTACTTGGTTTGAAACAACATTCTTGGAGGGATTTTACTAATGCTTTTTTAAAATGTTCAGCAAAACAGACTTTTAAGAGTAGTTTTCTATGATTCATGTTTTCATAAAAAATTATTTTCAGTGCATCAGTGCTCATTGAAAAATGTTCAGGAGAAAATAAGCAATAACTTTTTTGATGCTAAAACATTTCTTCATCGCTATGGGAAGACACATCAGAGGTAGGAGGACTGTTGTTTTTTTAGGAATTTATATTTCAAAAGCATTTATTTTCAGTTGGTTGAGGGCTTATCTTTTCCTTAATTTGCTTTCCATGTGGTAATACTTGTCAATAAATAGATGGAGATGACGTATGGTATAGGCACTAATTTGATTGTAGTTTGTAATCTTGACCTGAGGATAATTTTTTTGGTGGGTTTGGTTAGCCCTTATAATTTAAGACGTTGTATTTCAGACCAGAGTTTGCTTCTTCATGAATATGTTTTAGGAATCTTGAAAGTAAAACCACCCCCTTTTGTGGGGATTAAATTCTTTTCTTGTTCATATGAGAAATATCAACAAGCTGCTCAATGATTTTTTTTGTTTGTTTTTTTTTTTTTTTGCCTTGGTCTTCATTATCAAGGGTGCAAGCTATCCCCCCAAGTCGCAGATGTCAAGGACAGGGAATGGGAGAATGGAGAGCTGCTTGTGGTTAAAGAGGATCAGGTTCGGGAGCACCTAAGGAACCTGAAGGTGCACAAGTCCATGCAACCTGATGGAATACATCCATGGGTCCTGAAAGACCTGGTGGATGGGATTGCGAAGCCCCTATCCATAATATCTGAGAAGTC
>NW_010245402.1:24900-33181 GCF_000690775.1 Eurypyga helias | reverse complement strand
ATAAAACATATGACACAATTGCTCATCACCCACCAAACGATGCACAGCCACGTCCCGAGGACTTAGAGTCAGAGCCATAGAGCCACAGCCCTAGAGCGGTCGCAGCAGAGTCTGAGTGAACCCTATCACTGACAGGACAACTAGGAAAGCCAACCTACTCAGGAATGAGCAAGCAAAGGAATTCGCAAAGCAACTAAGGAGTTAGTGAAGGAGTTAAGGATCTAACAGAAGGGTTAGCAAAGGAGTAAAAAAAGTTATGAGCCCCGAGCCCACTCCCCGCTTATGTACTAAGCATGATGTACTATGGAATGACATACTTCTTCGGTCACTTTGAGTCAGCTGTTTGAACTGTGTGTCCCTCCACAGAGCTTGGAGTGAGAAAGCTGGGAGCAGGGCTACGGTATCAGAAGCTGAGAAAGACCTTGAATTTGGTGCAAGCACTCCCCAGCACCAGCTAAAAAAACACCTTATCAGTACTTTTCTCAGGGTAAATTGAGAAGCCTAGCTTCATACCAGCCACTGTGAAGAGGGTTAACTCTTTTCTGACTAAATCCAGCACAATCAGGCATGCATGGAAGTTTTTGCAGCAGAAGGAATGTCAGCGGATCATTTTACCCTGAGGACAGGTATTTATATTTAGATTGTCTATGACAAATTTTTGTCCTACTACTCTTAGAAATTGTTCAGTGAAGAAGAACTCACAAAATCTGCATAACTGTTTGTGCTTTGCATCTTTCATACTTTGAAATATATTCCTAATATGTAATTTACTTTTCCCTAACCATTTGAATTTATTAAAGTGAACTCATTTCTTTCTATTCTATCACAAGCACAAATGATGATATTCCCAATCTCCTCATCACACCGTTTTGCACACTGACTGACCATGACTTAACCAGCTCTTTTCTAGATTAACAAACACACTTACTCCAGCTTTTCAAACTTAATTTCTTTCTTTGGATTTCATTTGGATTGTTTTGACGTTGCCTATATCTATTTTTAGGTTATTCTGGAACTCACACCTCTTCAGTCTTAACTTTCAAAACCATCCACAATACCTCTCAGAAGAAATTTTTTCAACCTTGCAACACCATTCCATTTTAATGTAAATTCAGTTTGTGACCTACTCTGTTCACCATACTCTTTTTGGCAGTTGTTGTACTAATGCGAGTATTAGTCACTTTGTATTTGTCCATTTTCCTTCCAAAGTACTGAACTTAGCTCCTGACTTTCACTGAATTTTATCTGACTAGTTTCAGACACCCTGTTCAATTCAAGACCGTCTTCAAGGCTGATCTCCTACCAAGAGCTTACAGAAGCCCACTTCCACCAAGTCTCTTCAGCTGTCCTGAGCATGTTGCCTCTACATCACCAAAATCACTCACAAAAATAATAACCAGAATAGGAGTCCCACTGAACCCCTCTTCCCCATAGCTCCTCAATATTTACATCCACTGACATCATATACACTGATCTCTAACACAGGACCTCTTAATGGAAAATAAGGAGGTGGAAATGAAGGAGAACAGACCAACACAACTCATTACTGTTCTGCCCCACTCATGCTGGTGAATATTGGCTGTCAGGAATCTAAACTGTGTTCTGGTTTACATGCTGCTGTCGACTGTGAGATCATCAATAGCATCACTAAAGCAGAATCTATAAATTACTAAACAGATCTCATCTTCTGAGTTCCCATGATTTTCCAATTCTCTTTCAAAAAAGGAAATTAAATTAGTTTGACCCAATTTGTTATTGACACACCTACACTCATTGCTTTTTAAGCATCTTTTTACTATTCTACAAACCTGAAGAAATTGATTATTTAAGAATTATTTTCTGGTAGCTACCTGGGTAACAAAGTTAAACCACCTGATCTCAAAATCTGTGATACGATGTACACTTTCCTCCAGTCCTCTGGGACCACAGTGCCCTTGCTGATTTCTCAGAGATAATCACCAACAATTCCAAGCTGCCTCGGCTAGTTCCTTAAATCCGCTCAATTTTATCAGACCCTTGCTGAGCTGAACACATCTATTTTATATAAATAACCATTGACTTTTGGTTCACTCCCTGATCTCATTTGCATTTCAATCTCTTTGTTAAAATTAATTTTGTCATGTATCTAGGCATAAGTAATCTTTTTTGGGAGAAAAGTGAAGCAAAAATGGTAATTATTTTCAGTCTTCTCTGCAATAACCCCCTTTTTTGTTCTTCCCATTAAATGGTGGGGTCTTTTCCTTTTTCATATTTCTAATGTATTCGCAGAACATTTTCTTGTCAGCCTGGTGATTTTAAATGTTGGATTAGTACTTAGACCTTTTGTGTTCAGTCTTTACTTTGGGGAGAATTTAAAGAGGAACAGGGAAAGAATTAAAGGAGAAATCCAGTGAGAAATTGAAGTGAAAAGAAGGGACAGGGCAGGAAAGGAACAGAGGAGATGGAACAGTGTCAAATAAAATAACATCTCAGTAACTGACAGTCACATTTTATTACATTCTGTTTAAAGATTTCTTCTGTGTGTGAAGATAAAAAGTGTTAATCTAGGAAAACTATGCTGATGTCTTAAAATTATTTCGATTTCTGGGGACACATGAAGGGGGAGAGGTGATCTGTAAATCTGAGTCATTCTGTCATCTTAAAAATCAGTTGCTGTACTTTCCCAAAGCACCACATGAGTCACCCAGGCCATTTTCAGCTCTCCCAGCTGAGGCAGTGGTAAAGGTCACTTTTCAAAGACACTTCGTGTGGGCAGTGACCCTTTGATACCTGGTACACTTGTTTAAGCCAGTTCCTTTCAGAATTGCACCTACACAGAGACAACTAATAGATAGAACTGGGACATTGTTTTGCCCAATCCCAAAGCCTGGCAGGGTATCATGGCAAAATCCCCACAGGCTTAGGCACCAGGATTCCACCACCTCCTCTTCCAAAGGGAAAAATGAGACAGATCCTTTGGTAATGTCTCCAGAGAAGAAACAGGTTTAGGTCCATCAAATTCACACAGTGCAAAGAGCCAGATCAGGGGTAACATTAATACAAGGGCTTTTTATTATTTCTCCTCTAAGGGAATTCATTGTTATTCAGTGCCATAGGACTGCAGGGCAGGTGTCATTGTAAAGATGCAGAACTACAGTGACAAACTGGGTTTTTGACCACTGTCATTATGCTCTACAACTGCAGAAGATAGCTGATCTGCTGATACTACCTGCAAATCTGTCACCCCTGGAAAATGAACGAGTGATCTGATAGAGAATTTTCCCTCCACCTCCCTCCTTAATGACTCCTTGGCTCTTGTGAGTATGTGCACAAGTAAAAGATATCTGTCTGGCAGGTTGTGAAAACCTTCTGGCACTTAGCATGCAGTGTTTGCAGCACACTCCTTGGATGGCTTTACAGTCTTTGGTTTGACTTGACATTTTAAATTCATAGAACAATGTTGAATTTTAACTACCCAGGAGAAGCCTGGCAGCCCATGCTTTCCACACAGAAGACATGTGGAACATGTACAATGTGGATCACATGTAGGGTAAAGCTGTCAAATATTTGGTAGCTGCTACTGGGAGCTCAGAAGACTTTCAGTATTCCATTAATAAACGTCCTTTTATATCAGGCCTCTCCTAAGGTGCCTTCCTGATTTAGAGCTATGGCATTGAGCCTTGGAATTTGATATCAGCTATGACTAATATAATAGCCCAAGCATGTTGGACGGTTTAGATGTAAAGCAAGAGGAACAGACTCAGGCCTAAGGAGTTCATGATTTTAAAAAGTGTGCCCAGGGAGGAAGAGGGAGGGAGGAAGGGAGGGAGGGATAGGTCAATGGACTGTGTTCAAGCAATTCCTCTTAACCTACATATTTGTCTCCAAAAGGCATTGGGGTTTTGTTACAGTTTCTTTTTTTTTTTAATAGAGTGAATAACAACTGCAGAAATAAGGCACTTTTCAATGCACTGACAGCATAACTAATCACTGGCATAACTATCTCAAGGCCAGAGCTCCAACACAGCAGATCTATTTCTGTGTATATTCCAGCTCTCCACAGAAGAATATATATGATGCAGGATCCCATGCGTGACATCTTATGGCATCTGGTGGAGAGAAAATCAGATTATTTTATCACAGTGTTTCTTTTCAGTCTTTGTCTTTTCTCTTTCTGATTTCAATCATGTTTCAGGAAGCATCTCTGTTTCAGAGAGCACTTAGCCATATGCTTACTCTGCAAAATGATTCCTGCTTAAATCCTGTGAACTCCTTAGTAGATGAGTACATGCAAAAGAGTTCCTTTGAATTTGAATTACATTAAAGGTGGGATTCAACATGCCAGTGAACTGGATCCTAATTTCTTTCTTTTCCTACATTATCATTAAACATTGTGTGATCATTAAGAGCAGCTTTAAGATTGGCTGAGGTCGGCTTAGTCCAGATCCTGTGGGTTCTGGAAAGCCAAGGATATGTTAGGATCCTTACATAACCTCAGTAGCTTTGATGTGGTTTAGTTTATTTATAACAGCTAGCTCTTGTGAATAATAACTCCTGCTTCAAAGTGTTCACAGTCAGCTTCAAGTTCTTGGCCCTGCGCTACTGGCCCTGCAGAAAAATAGTCTGTTTATCAGTACACTTTTCTACCCCCCATGGGAGAAGCATGCACAATGACAATACTGAGTCCTACGGTTTGATTCACTGCAGGCTCGTCAATGCTCAGGACAATACCATCAATCAGGAAATTAATTCGCTGGATTGTCGGCATTTTCAGACATAAGTTTGATGTTCAGCCTGAGCCTTTTGTCCTCCACTGTGTATTTTTAGAGGCCTTTGCCACTGGCACTGGTGAAATATTTACAGATGAATTCTTTGACTTTTGTTGGCATCCAAATGCTCTAGGTGGCAATTAAACCTCAAAATAGAGCAGTGACAAATTTGGAGTTGTGAAAAAAGTTTCTTTGCTTGGGACAATATTTTCACTTCAATCTATTCACTGAATTTCTATTGACATATACAGGAAGTTTGCCCAAGGGCCCTTGAAGAGAGATGAAGCATTTGTGCCACTATTGCATAAAGATTTTAAAAGCATTATATTTCACCAATGTGATCTGAGCTTCTGTCCTAAAAGAATGAGTGCTTGGAAAAGAAGAAGATGAAGGAAAAAATTCAAAGGGGTTTTCCAGCCCTTGGGTTTGTGGTTATAAAAAGAGCGTTTCAGGGTCAGAAGGCATCAGAAGTGAATCAAGCTTGTGTTTCTGGATTAAACTGGATTTTTACACCACTAACTAACGTATCAGTACTGGCGTTCACCTACACTGTGGTCCTTTGAAGCACTGGATGGTGTGGAAAACCACATGTGGAGCCCTTCGTGGAGCAATTAGCTCATCATTTAATCTTTTCAAGGATGCACTTTAATCTACATCATCTTTTCTTCCTAGGTCAGTAATTTCAGGCCCTTGATCCTTTTAATTGCTCTCCTGAATGCCTTCTAATTTCCAGTAGTTAGAACTTAATGCAATATGCCCAGTGCAGTTATAGCAAAGACTTTAAGAGCTACTAAGAGCTTAAATTACCTCTTTGGTCCTTAACTGCAATTCTGCTTTGTTTCATTTGTTGATAATATCAAACTGACAAACTTTATGTCCCTCATCATCATAATGTCTGTGCTCAAACTATTTTCCACACAATATATGAGAGCAACTAGCATTTTTCTTACATTTATTGTGTTACTTTTTGTTTTGTATTTCTAGCCTGCTTCTCTGTGTCTTATTGTTCTGGCTCCATTAGCATGTGCAGAAGCTTTAGTCTAAGATCTGTTCTTCGTCTGCTCCAGGTCATGTGAGTGATCACCTTGTTAAAAAAATCCACCAATTATAAGGAATTAGGAAAAAATGCGTCTTCACCAAGGAACAAACCAAATCTGAATACAGCCCTGCCACAGCACACTGTTCACCTGAAGGAAAGGAGGACAGCCCCACACCAGCATGAACATCTGGACTCCTTTTGCAGTGAACAGAAAGAAATGGGTACCTTCAGGGAGAGTTTTGTCTGGTCTGCTTTAGGCACCCATTTTGGTGTAACATGCCCTAAAGATCCTCCACCTCCTCACTGACAAAGGAGCAGAGGTTGCCTTTCTGGTGGGCAGTGCTTTACAGTTTAGTTGTCTAAAGCAGGGTGAGATGAATCCCATTTTATCTCTCTCCAATTATAGCCCCATTCAGGGTCATGTACATGTGCAATAGTTGCCTAATTTCCGCTGTAGCAGCTACTCTGACACCTGAAACAGGTGGGTGATAAGTGAGTCGGATCAGGGCTTGTTTCCTAGGGTCTGTACTGACAGTAGGGAATTCTTACAACACCTAAGCAAGGCTCACAGAATAGGCTAATTACGAGCATCTGGCCCACTTTCACATTTGTATTGCTTTGATCATGAAAGCCTTTGAGCCAGACTCCTGCCTCCTACATCGCATATGTACAGAATCTAGCACAACGATCTCCATTTGCCTAAGGACTCCCTCAATGGGACCTGAGAAAAAATACTAGAATAAAATCAGGTTTTTGCTTTTTCTAAATATATTTCAAGTGGCCGGGCACTTTGGCCCTAGTGGATACTTGTCCGATCCTATTCCTGCAATTAATATTAAAGAATTTAGTTGGCTGTTATTACTAAAGGCAAATTTCAGCTTCTGGAAGATGAATAATCTGAGCTGCAGCTCAGGATGACTGAAGACAGTGGATAGATATGTCCAAAAACCCAAGCACCATAATACCTTCACACTGGTACTTCCTTTTTAATTAAAGAAGGATTTTGTAAGCTACCACTGTGCTTCACCCTCAACTCAGAGATCATAGCAGAGCTGACTTCTGCAGAGTGAAACATGCTGAAATGGAAAATGTTGTTCAGTTATTGCTGCTCTAGTACTGTCCTTCTCTCAAGGTCATTAGTGAATCTGCGTAAAGCCTCATTTGACAGGCACCTAAGTTGCAGAAGTCTAAGCACTGTAAGGCTCAGTGGAAATTATGAGATTTCACAAGCTATATTGAGCCTGTTAAGATACAAGCAGCTTCCCTCCGGGCACACACACAGGTCTCGAGCTGAGTGAGCTGGCTCAGGAACCAGGGTTGACTTGACCACTCTGTGGCATGTTCCCAAAATGATAGAACAAAAACCAGCAGGTCAGAATGATAGCCATGAAACTGTTTCAATGCTCACAAATTTTTCTATCACCTTGGGCTCCAGATTCAATATTTCTTATTTCAGGAACAAGCAGTGAGAGAAAACACCAGTTATTTGCAAGATAAATAGTCCCAAAGGGACATGCAAGTCAAACTTCTTTTTTCTCCATCTCTTGTAAAAGAACGGTCTTTATACTAATTTTTCATTCATTTGCCCTACTTCTTGCAGCAGCATCTTTGCTGAGACTTTAAAAAATAGCTCTGGCCTCTATTTACATTCCTGAGCTTTCCTCAGTCATCCTCAGGGGTGACTCTGTATGCCAGAAGAATGGGAGATCTCCCTGGACTGGACACATTGGAGATGGTGGCAAGCTTTGTTGTGATCCAGACTCTTCTTGTCACATACAAAATGTTGGCGTGAATTAACCCTCACTGGAAATCCCTGGTTGATAGAGACATAGAAGAGGACAATCCTGTGTTTAAACAATCCTGAATATCCCCTAGGAACAGCAGACTGGAAGGATCTCCTGGGCCAATTCTCATCCTGAGCTGCCATGTCTCATGGACTTCAGTGTTTAAGCTGATTACATTTCAACTGTTTAAAAAAATAACAGGAGGAGAGATTTTTGTCTTCATTACCACTACCGGACGGTCTTTCAAAATCTCACTGCCACAACAATTAAAAATATTCTTCTAACTTCAGCCCAAGTTTAGCAATAAGCATTTAGTACCTAACTGTTCTCCTAGTTGTATTCCTTAAACTAATTCGTTCTGATCCTTCCCTGGTGTTCACCCATAGGTGTATTTATGGCCAATAGCCACATCTCTTCTCACTCTTCCTTGTGTGAGACCAGAAAAGCCTCCAGCTCAGTTAGCCTTTTTTCAAATTATGAACTCTCCCTTCCCTGGTCACCACCGTGACCTTGCTCTGTGACTCCTGCAGTATAAACTCATCTTTCTTTTCAAATGGGTGGTGAGAACTGTGCAGTATGCAGCACAACTTAACACTTTCCTGCTGGAAATGCATTCCTTGAGACACTCCAGGACTGCCTCTGCCTTCTTTAGAGCTGAAAAAATGTTGTGGTTCATGCTTAACTCTTATCTGACTGTTACACACAAGTCT
>NW_010245402.1:0-24883 GCF_000690775.1 Eurypyga helias | reverse complement strand
CTGCTGATGAGCTCCTAGGTTGTAACAGAAATCCATCTTATTACTCCCTAAGCCCTGCTATAACAAAGTACTTAGGTTTCTAATTACTATTTAGATGGCTCCTATTTTTTTCTGAAATCAGTAGGAATCAACTGATGCTACCCTGCTCCCACTGAAATCACTGGGAATGAGGTTTTGTAGTATACATTAGACTAAGTTATCAACTTTTCTTTAAGATATTTACAATAGAAACATTGTCAGCAGGAGACTAGATACCATGAGCCTTAATAGTTCTAATAATTATTCCTGGAGTAATAAATCAGTAGTTGCCTTTAGAGACCTCATAATAAATTCAGAAAACAAAATGAGCATGCACACGGATTTAACAGCATCCACTTTTTTAAAAAAGCTTTACGGACTGAGCAGCCCTGTACTGTATCTTCTGTTTGCTAAGGGGAAAAATGTTGATACAAGGACAGGAAAAAAAAGTAAGGCAAAAGTGTGATGATAATACAACAGTTTAACTTTACTCACTGTGTCAGATGGGATACATGGAACTGCACAGAAAAGAAAATGGTCCCTCCTAGCCTGCTGGTTCTTTAAATCAATATTGGTACCCACAGTAATATTTCAGTCTCAGGAGTTTCTATGAAGAAATTTTGCAAAACAGTGTTTAAAGAGAGGTTGAAATTTTTTTATTGTATTCCCCATATCACAATTTGTGACATTATCCAAACGTGCCGTACATTTTTCTTAGTGCTGCAGTCTAGTCTTGTCATATTGCTGAATTATTATAGGAGGACACAGCTTGGAAAAAATAATTTTTTTCATTCACTTGAAAAAATAAAACACAAGAAGAAAATATAATTTCATGCAAAAATAACAATAAGTTAGGAATGAGTTATTTCCAAACAAACTAAAACCAGACAATTGTTTCTTGGAACTGGACTGCAAGAATATTTCTGATAATTGGGTTCTGCAATATAATAAAAGTGTGCACTTTAATTCCAACCCACTTCATAAGCATTAAACAATGTAGTATACTGTAACTATAAACAAGATTTTATTATAGTCATTACATGACTACTCAAAGCAAAGGTGTATTCATTTTCTCCCGAGACTTAGTTTCTTGGAATTTTACCAAGGATGACTGGCTTTTCTTCATATGTCATAGATAAGCTCTTGTTGCAGAAATGGGTACGAGAAATGGGCTACCAGAACCTCTGGGAATGGTTCCCTGAGACAGCCCATTGCAGGGACAGGGAGAGGCTGCTCTGTGCAGATCAGTAGCATGGCTGCAGCTCTTCATCACACAGTGCTGAGCTGTGGTAAATTTGTGAAGCTGTCCTGTATACTGAAGAGGCACCATGAAGAGACTTAACCTCAGGATTGTGAACTTTACATTAATAAAAGACAGTGAGATGCTCACGTACTACTTTAAAAGCCTGTCATGGAAGAAGATGTAAAAGTAAAGATATGTTGAGAGAAATATTCCCATTCTGTAGATTAACAGTCAGGTTGCAAGGCCGAGAGTTGGCAGGCCACCAGTATCCTTTGGGATAGCACACGCCATTGCGTTCTTCCCAAAAAAATGGACTAAACCTGTGTTTAACAGAGATAGCTAATCTCCTTGTAAAGACTTCAAGAGGGGGTGAGTTCAGCACCTTTGCTGGTAGCTGCTTCAATGTTTAATTAATCTCACAACTAGGAAACTGCCATTTTTTATTAACTTATAACCCATCATGTCACAGTATAATAGAGGGCAAGGCCTTGAGGGACTCTGAGAGGTCTTTTCGTTCATCTTGCTCTGTGAAGGGATCAGCTTTACCTAAACTGCTGATGTATTTGGCGTCTCTTCTTAACAATCTCCAGGGACACAGGTAGGACCATATCCCTCGTTCCCACTTTCTCTTGAATAAACTGAATAGATTGTGCTCTTTAAACCTTCTAAAGGAAGGCTAATTTTCTAGTTCCTAGTTAATGTTTTGGCCTCTTCTGTACTACTTCTGTTATTTCCACATCATCTGGAAGAATGTTCAGCTCAATTGGATGAAATATTTTGTTAATGAACCATCCAATGTTGTGTCCAAAGAAACTATCACCCCCCTACAAACATACTCTCTTTTTTCCTATATTCCCCACTGGAGACATTTGTTGTCTTTCCTTCCTGTCCATGTACCTTGATTAGGCCATATGAGACACAATTTTCTGAGTGAAAACCAAAAAAGTTTTAGACATTAAGACATTCAGACAATTAGACATTTCTAATCATCCTTCTCACAACATGTGTTAACCAGCAAATATTTATTATCACCTTCTACTTCAGTGATGAAAACATCATATGGTATTAGACCAAGAGCTGGTGTCCAGACAAGTCCTGTACTAATGGCCTCACTCATAAGAACTACATTACTAACCCCATGTCAAGGTCTGTCAGTGAGCCAGTTTTTCATCTATCTATTTTGTGCCCTGTTGACTCTTTTTAATGCAAGATTTTAATCAGTGTGTCAGGCAGTATTAAGAGAAGCGCCTCGGAGAAATCCAAAGGTACCACCTCAGCACAGCTGCCTTAATCATCCAAACCTATAATCTTATCAAAAGGAGATAACAGACTTGTTTAACAAGATGTGCCTTCCATTAAAACCATTTTGCCTGGCATCAATTACCTTCTTAAGCTCTAACTCTTCATTGACAGAGTCCTGAATTCACTGCCCCACCGTCTGGCCCATATGGAACATCAGGCTGACTAATCTTCTATGGTTTATTCTATTTATTTATTATGGAGCGAGTCCAGAAGAGGGCCACGAAGATGATCAGAGGGCTGGAGCACCTCTCCTATGACGAAAGGCTGCAAGAATTGGGTTTGTTCAGCCTGGAGAAGAGGAGGCTCCGAGGAGACCTCATTGCAGCTTTCCAGTATCTGAAGGAGCTACAAGGGTGCTGGGAGAGGACTTTTTACAAGAGCCTGTAGTGATACGACAAGGGGTAATGGGTACAAATTGAAAACAGGCAGGTTTAGATTAGATATCAGGAAGAAATTCTTCACAGAGAGGGTGGTGAGGCACTGGAACAGGTTGCCCAGAGAAGCTGTGGATGCCCCATCCCTGGATGTCTTCAGGGCCAGGCTGGATGAGGCTTTGAGCAACCTGGTCTAGTGGAAGGTGTCCCTGCCCATGGCAGGGGGGGTGGGACTAGATGGGCTTTAAGGTCGCGTCCAACCCAAACCATTCTATGATTCTATGATTCCTTTTCTCCCTAAACGTAGGAATCTCAAGACGACTCTCTAATGATATGGTGTTGTCTTATTTACCAGGATGAATTGCTAACTAACCACAGAGGGTTTGGGTAATTCTCACCTCAGCTCTTCTTGACTCTTAAATGAAAATTATTTTCTTGATTTGTGTATTTGAAGAAGTCTGGTATTAAATGCCACTTCATATCTTCTTTTGATATGGATAGTAAAAATTATTTTTCATCCACAACATCACTTTAGCTGAGGTTTTCTTCTTTGTTTTTTCTCCTTCAAATGCACAACAGAAATATCTGCTGGACATTTTTGCATTATGATTTTGCATTTATTTATTACATGATTTTACATCTGTATCCAGTAAATTACTTATACCTGCCCTTAGCTTTTTTATTTCCCCTAAAATGTTTGTTCTTACTCTCTGTAATCCTGGCAAATGTTTCTATTCCACTGATTCTTTATTTTTTTTCTATCAACCACTTATATTTTAAAACTTGTAACTTGCATTCGTGGTTATTAACTCCTGATTCTTTCCTGTTCTTCACATTTGGGAAATGTTTGTGTTTCACAGGTGCTTTTTCCTACAGAATGACTTTTTCTCAAAAAAAAAAAAAAAGACAAAACCAAAACTTTCTTGAGTTCAGAGGATCATGATTTTATGGGCCTTCAGGAGTATTCAGATAACCAATTTACAGCATTCATTAAAATTTGTCACTTATGTTCCCACTTCTTGCCAAAAGATGGTTAAGTAGAAGACAGATGTGCTGTCCAATGAAAGCTTGGCAGAAGTAGTAACTGCTTAACATCTTACACTTTACAATTTCAAATATGTAAGTATTCAAGCATTTTCTCTGACCTGGAATTACATATGGCCCCATAATGGTAACAAGAGCTGTGAGGAAAATTGTCTCCTCTTTTTCCTTTCCCTTCCAACATTACAGAACCAAAAGGATCCTCCCATCTTCCCCAGCATCTTGCTTCTCTGTTACCGAGAGAGATGTCTCCTCCCATTTGAAATGTCTCCAAGGAGCTGTGCAATGATGCTTACTATGATGCCACCAGTTCCAGCGCAGGTCACTGCCAGCAGATTATCCCTCCACATCTCAGGATATTAGTTAATAAAAGCATGCCCTCTTCCTGGAAAGTAGCTGCATTATTCTACTCTTCTTGCAGGAGATCTGCTCAGTTTTCTTAAGAGTTTTCTCCTCTTTTGGCCAATCCTCGTTACTTTCTGAGTTGCCCAGTTTGAGTTGGACAGAAGTTATTTTCTTTCCCATGTTTTTGAACCTGTACTCCAGTTAGATCTTACATATTGTTCTCCTCTATCTAACTGCATGGAGACATTGTTTCCTTTTCCAAGCTGTTTCTTACTCCCTGTCCTTGTAAAACAACCTCCATTTCTGTGATAGGATGTGCTGTGCTATTGCTTGGATCTGGATGTCAAGGAAGTAATCTCTACTCCTGACACATACTAAGATGATCAGCTGTTCCTCAAGAACATGGTGCTTATATACCTTATAGGCAAAGATCCTTCAGGCACGAATATCCAAAGCATGTCATGACCATTAACTGCTCTACCAACACTTGATAGTGAATTAAACTTATACTTAGAAAGCAAGACCACCAATCTTTCTCCAATTAATTGCCATGTAAAATCCATTAAGTAAAGAGATCATAATTTTTCCCATAGCCCCTTACATCCTTCAGCAGGGAGAGACTGGGCAAAAATGTTAAATAGTTTCTTTGTCTCAAAGAGAGAAAGTAAACTACTGATATTTCAGACGTAAAACAAACTGCAGCTCTTCAAGAAGGTTAGCTGAGTTTGTTTCACTATAAAAGTCATTATTTCCAGAAACCCAGACAGGCAAATTGCCCACTTTCCCTCAGTTCAGCTGAGATGCATTTTGTAAATGTTATCAAGTAGAAAACTATCTTTATATTTGAGTATACTGTGGCATCTATATAAACAATGTACATAGAAGAAGAGATGGAAAAACACTCCGATTTCCATTTAAGATTCAATCCTATCAAGCTTGCATACACAAAACCTCATGCGTTTTGGATACAGGATCAAAAGAGGGAGGAGTAAAACTTCCTACCAAAGAATGTAACATTGAAAGCTGTTTATTGAGTGTCCCATTCTTTTGTGTAAATTGCAGATCATTAAAATGTCACAAAGAGAGATCTGCTTCTCAAATCTGGACTTCTGAAATGAGAAACAGGAGATGCAGAATCTAGGTCATGTAATTTCAGAGCCTGCAAATGTCAACAAAACTTCATAGTCTGGGGTGATTAACATTCAACTGGAGCAACTACTAAAAGTAAAATCTTTTCTTTTGTTCCAAAGCCTTTAGGCTGTACCCATAAAAATGTCTGTTCAGCAATTATTGATGCTGGATTTGGTTTCTCCTGATTGTTAGGGAGGTTCTCCACACAATTTTCAAAATGGTGCAATTCAGACATTGATTTTCAATACCTAATTTATTGAACATTGGTGGAGGATGAAATGAGAAGTAATGCACAGTTTTGTGTGCATTATTAAGTCTACCTGAGTCCTGGGTGAAAACACCAGGCTGCTGCAGTCTTAGGTGTTTGTAAGTGTTTGCACTCTAAGTGCTCCTCTCTGTCAGGATGAGGGCACATTGGAGGGCAGAGTGTTTTACTGTACCTCAAGGCCTTGATCCCTTGAGTTACTCTCCATGATAAATGAGGCAAAGTTCCCCGAGAACCATATTCTAGAATAGGTCAGGTCCACAACCATGGGCCACTAAATAGGTTAGGTGGCACTGCAATTATTTCAGTGTACATATGAAAGGAGAGATGGATCCAAAATTCCTCCAAGGGCACCTTGTGTTTCAACTGCTTTCATCAGCCAGGGTGAGCCACCTTAGTCACTGGTAGGTCAGTGCACCATGCAGGAAAGGCACCAGCACCGGAAAGGGGCTGCAGTGCAAGAACAAGTCTGGCCCTGTTTGTTCAGTTATCTGAAGATGTTTTGAGCATGGAGCACTTCCAAGAATGGACCCTAAATCAGCAGGTTATTGCTTGGCAGGCTCTGCCATGTGCAATGTATTCTTTCTTGGAATTCCTTTGCGTCTCTTTTGCCCTGCCTTGAAGAAGTATATACAGTTAATTTATTACCACACCTGCTGTCCCCAAGGTGTGTTTCAGAATGACCTCTCTTTGACTCTGTGTTATTACCATTCCTTCCCATCACCATTTCAATCATATCCCCTTCCTGCAATTTTCCCATCTGAATTTCAAGGGGCCAGGGAAGCAGAGTTTAATTACAGTTTCATTGGCTTTATTATGTTATGGCACTGAACCCCAAGGCTTGGCTATAAGAGGACCTTTATAATAAGCTATAATGATCCATCTTTTTGAAGCCCCCCTCACTGCTTATTTATTATTTCAACTTGTCATATGAATTACTTAATTCTCCCAAGCTCTAGCATGTATGAAAAAAATGCTATGAAGTATTGAAGAACTGGACTTGCTTCCACTGAAGGCAAAACCATGGCAATCTCAGTGGAATCTGCACCAACCTGTAGGATTGTTTAAGTGGAAAATGCTTCATTACCATGATGACTTACAATGTTATCTACAGAGTTGGCTTTCAAGACCCATGTAGACACACAAATAACATCCTGGTGCAACTCCGAAAATCAATTCCTGCCACTGCAGGGTCTTGTAGCATGACTAGAGCCTCGCCTTCTCCAGTCTTCTCTGATTTGGTCCCCCAGACTCTAACTTAGCTATAGTCTGGGGTCTGAGAGAGGGCACTGGTATGATATTTATGGTCTAAGTACAGAAAGTACATGCTGTGAAGGTCTATTTTGGCTTTAAGCCTGGAGTAGGTATGTAAGATCGTTCCTCAGGACTGGCATAGGCAGCACTCTTCCAGGAAGCAGTCACTGTTTGGGAAAGGGCCAAGCTCTGCCAAAGAAAAGGAGTGAGTGCCAGAAGAGACATTTATGCATTTCCTGCAAGGCCTTTGAATCTAAGGGAACAGATTCCAATATTCTAGCAAAGGATCCCAAAAAAAAAGCTCTGCAAAGCTCATCTCAGAAGCTCACTTCCCTTCAGCAGCAGCTGGAGGGATGGAGATGTTGTCCATGCCATGCTCCTGTCTTCTGTTGCTATGGTAATCCTGAAGGTTTTTTTTAGGACAGAGCTTTACAAGTTTAATTATTTACCTTAGGTTGCTCTCTTTGTTTCTTTCCACTCATTTTCCTTATTTCCCACTCTCCCGATTGCCATGAAGTGCCTGTATACATCGTTAAATAATTAACACTCCTTTGTATTATGCACCTGTGAGAGCATTGCAAACATCAGCCGTAAAATACAATTTGAAAGTACAGAAATTCCTCTCTGATTTGAAATTAAGCAGGGGAAATGTTCAACCCTGAGATCATATTCTTCAGGGCATTTACATTTCTATGTCGCTCACAGCAAATAATTTTAAAAACTTAATTTGCATTTCAATTTTTGTCATTCCATACTTACTTTCTGTATTTCACTCCCCATAAAGAATTAAAATAGACTGTGAAACTTACTGGAAGCTAACAAATCTGGCTCTTCTCTTCTAGAAAAATGATGCAGTGTTTGGCTTACAAACCAAGCAAGGGAATAATTCCAATCAAAATTGTTTTCATTGGAATGCTTAAATACGGAAACATTTCTATTGGTCTGAATCTTCATTTCACAGAACTTAAATTCAGCTCTAACCTGACTTCTCGGTGTATTTTCTGAAAAATCATTCTGCATATAATTTCTTCCTAGTCTGAAGAACCTGCAGAATACTAAAACTTAAACAGAAGTTTTTAAATAAAGCTATTCAGGCTTGTCTGGGGACAGGAGGGTCCCATACTACTTTTGAACCTGGTGACAGGCTTTAACACTTTTACAAAGAAATAAATTCAAGCACGGAATATATTGTGAAATATATGAGAAAACAAGAATTTGGGAAATGCACTGGGTACAAAGCTGTTACAAGGCAGCCCTATTTTATCCTAGTTAGTTGGAATAGTAATAAGAATTTTCCAGGTTTTTCATCTCCCCTGGACTGGAGTTAAACCACCTTTCCAAGTTCTTCAAATCTAAAAAAAAAATGTCGGAGAAAATCCAAAATTGGCTCTATGGACTTATTTCCTTCCATTAGACTATTTTTTTTTAAAAAAAAGAAAGCTTAACTTCATTATTTCCACATCCAAAACCAACAGAGGATTCTTCCAAATGTAGACATAGGATTTAGTGTACTTCCACAGAAAGCATGTGTAAATCTCCAGCTACCTTTCTTTGCCTGGAGGAAAATTCCCTACTCTTCTTAGCTCTTGAAATCAACTGCAACAACAACAAAGGATGATTTCTGATAATTAGGAATTCCTTGTGATGGAAGAAGGTAACTAGGAGGTCTGCTCAAAGCAATATCTTTAAATATTTTTGTGGCACTCACTCCACTCCAGAATGACTCTCCTTTAGACCACCACAGAAATAATAATTGTCCCTTGTGACAGTGGACATATCTTTGCAACACATTGCTTCGAAGGTTTGGTTTTGTTTGGAGCTTTTTTAAACTCTCCTAGGAGAACTTCCAGTGACAGTCCTTGTGTTGGAGAAGTGGTTCAGGGCTGAGAGCTGGATCTCTGGAGCTCACTGTTGATAGTAGTTAGTAGATATCTTTGGAGGATTTGAAACAATAACACCATTTCTGCCACTAACATGAAAACAATCTAGCTGTTGTTCAGCAGAGAAGTAATCTTTTTCTGACTACCTATCAGTAATTAATCACAGAGCCTTTCAGATGAAGAGCAGGTGGCAAATGGAACAGTTTCCCCTGTCACCTTGTTTTGAATAGCAGGGGATCCTGACTCAACGCTTCTTGGTATCTGATACCATAGATCAAGCCAAAGCCTGTTTTTTATCTCAAAACTTCTGTGCATTATATTAACCACTATTACATATGTATATATCCCAGTGGTATGGTATGGCAGTTTGTCTCCTGGATCTTAACCCAGGGACCTCTGATGGGACACACAAGAGGATTTGGTCTCTCATGAGACATGAGTAAGATCAATTCCATATTGCTGCCCACCTGAAGGCAAGGTGGGAAGATTAATCCCCTCTCCCTGCTCCCAAAGTGCAGGAAGAAGGTGCCACGTGGCTGGGGTTGGCTGCTGAGAGGCTTTCAACCCTGCCTGCTTGGCAGTCATCTCCTCAACCAGGTGCCAGCTCAGTCCTCTAATGCAGCCCAGAGCAAAGCTCTGAGCCTAAGCTCTGCTGTGAAAACACCGCTTGAGAAACAGAAGCAAAAGATGAGGTCTCCATAGGCTTGAAGGAGGTAGTGGTAGAGACGAAGAGGTCATCCAGCGGTGAGACCACTTGCTTCCAAGGAGGGAATTTGAGCTAAGTCCTTGACCTCTCACAGACTTCCAGTGTGGAATCAAAGGCAGATTATATAGTCTACTTATGCTTTAGGTCCCCATGTACAGCTTCCCTACATCACAAAAGCATTGGAAGCATGAAGTGGGGAGGTGCTCCCAGAGTGCAGCAGTGGCAGACACAAAATCATGCAGGCTCTGAAGCCCTGGCTGGGACACAGGTCTGGATCAGTGAAACTGAGGGGGAGGCAGCATGAGTCAGCAGTCTGCCAGGCCAACGCTTACCACAGGAGATCAGCTGACGTGCAGAATGATGACTTTTCACATTCCCACAGCAACTTCAGAAAATTATAATAATATTAATAATAACCATTCACTGCACTTTTACACCCAAATAACCAATGCAAAGCTCAGCTAAATGTCAGATCTCCTCCACCATCATGAAATAAATTGTGCAATGCTGACAGTCAGAAACAAACCGTTTAGGGGAAAGAGGAAGATTGTAATGAGAAATGTCAGGGAGACAAAAATAGCTGGTCTCCTCACAATTGCACCCTCAAGAAATACTTTCTTACAGGATGAGACTGGGGATAGGAGGGGGTGAAGGAAGGTTATGAATTGTGCCATAGAAAGTCCTTGTTAGAGATCTCTATATAAATATAAATCTTGTAAAGAGAATTTTTTGCTCATCATCAGCAAAAAGGTGACACTGTTCCATGAAGAATGTCACAGAGAATGATGCTGTAACTGAGGAGAAATTCGAAGTTTAAATGTTTGTTTATTTATACTGGAATGAACCGTATGCGCATTTTCTGTCATGTTCACACTTGCATCTCAGACCTTGTCAAGTGTTAGTGTGTTTAACCTCATGAAATCCTTCAGTAGGCATAAGTAGAGTTGGAGGACACAGTTTCTAGGACTGCCAAGAAATAAAATGCAACCATGGCCTAGCTGGCCTCTATGCTTATGCCAAGATACAGCATAGCCAGTCGAGGATAGGGGGAACATGGTGGCTGCAAGGACCCATGGGTAATTCTTTGTCCTGCTTAAGACATTATCCTCAAAGCACACCAAGAAGGAGGAGCAGAAGAGGAGGATGGTGTATGTTCTTCAACCATACTTGGGGGACCCTCATCCAACCCAGTTTAGACCTTAGATAGATGCACCCATTTTCGACCTGAATTTCTTCACCACACATATCCACATGGCTCATCCTGCCGAAGGCTGCTAGGCAGTGTAGAGCAACCTCCACCATGGCAACTTAGACCATGAAAAGTCACAGATGTTAACATTCCGCCCTCCAGCCTCATTTGGTGAGAGTTTAAGGGGGATTGTTGAAAGCTTAAGTGTAGAGGGAGAAAAGAAGCCACAACACAGAAGTACACATGTTATATTTGCCCTGCAGCTGCCTTTCATCAACTGTTCTTCAGGGATGTGCACTAACTCAAGGGGGAGCAGCCAGGGCGGTCACTCTGAGGGTGTAAAAGGACATGGTTGAAGCATGATTGAGCAGCCAGGCCACTCGCCCTGCCATCTCAGGGTCTTCCTGGCACGGCGAGCAACACTAGTGAGGGTTTTCTCAAGAGATTAGCAGCTTTCATATTTTTAAATAATTTACACAAAAGCATCTTCCTTCCCTAAGTCTGGTTATTTTTAGGTGGAGAAAAATACACACACTTATCTATATAAATAATCAGAACCATATGGCCTAAGCATTCCAAACAGAGCAGTTAAACCAGCTTTCCGAGAGATGGACTTTATGTGTGCGTGTGTGTCTCTAAGCACACTTAGCACAGATGAACTGTGTACTAGCCTGGCAGACTCAGAGACCTGAGTATGGTATTGATCCCCCACAGACTTACAGCAGGCTTTACAGCCAAAGAAGCTTCCTACAGAACCATTGCAAAGGTGCTTCAGGCTCTATAAGGGAGGAGATAGGTAATTTCTGCAGCATATTCATGCATGACTGCATTTTGTGCCTAACCAAACATGGCCCCTAAGTACCAAAATAGGCACAGAAATGAAGACCATGTGGTTTGTCTTGGAGCCACTAAAAAGTCTGGGGCAGTCCAAGCCACGAAGGTGATGAGACGGTTGGAGAACGTGACATACGAAGAAAGGCTGAAGGAACTGTGTTTGTTCAGCCTTGAGAAGGGAAGGCTACGGGGAATCTAATCACAATCTTCCAATACCTAAAGGTAGTTATAGAGAAGATGAAGGTACTTTCTTCACAAGGATGCACAGTGACAGAACAAGAGACAGTGGGCACAGTTGGCTTCAAGAGAAATTCCACCTGGATATAAAAAATATGCTTCACTGTGAGAACAATTAAACATTGGAACAGGTTGCTCAAATAAGCAGTGGTGTCTTCCTTGCTGGAAAGGTTTGGCTTGGCAAGGCCAATAAACTAATCTAAAGCCTGTTTTCAACAGAAGGTTGTACTAGATTATCTCTAGAGATCTGTTCCTGTCTAGACTTTTTGTGATTCTGTTGTTCAGAGTTCTTCATATAGGCCAACTCTCCAATTTAAGTAATTAAAAAAATTAAATCCCCTAAATCCATCAACTGGGATCAGATGGTGAAGTAGGGCTCATAGCCTGTTTCTAATGCTCTGAGTTCTGTGGGCCCAAAGGGTTTGACAGTCTGAGGGAACTGAAGGTAAATGCAAAAAGGAATGAATTTCCATATTTCAGACAGGTTCACACAAAGCAACTAAGATCAGTTTATTTTTCACCATGTTTTGTAATAGACATGGTCCTGACGTCCCAGCTGTCAGGGTCCCCCAGTGTAGAAGGCCCTGTACCTCACAGCAGACTGAGTATGTGAGTATTAAAGGCAAAAGGATAAGATCAGTCCACATGTTTCTATGGAAGACAGTGTTCCCTTTGCTGCAAATACCCAGTAACTTCCATAATTCTTCGGTTGGCTTCCACTCCCATTCTGCCACATGGCAGGTCTGTACAGAGCTCTGGGATATAAATCTCCATACAGTCAGCAGGCATCATGCAGCAACCTGCACATGGGAGCTGAGGAGAGAAACATATACCCCAGGAGAGCTTGTTTATTTTTAGGGATGAAGAACCCACTAAAAATCTGTTGAAGAAAATAAAGAAAGAGTCCCATGGTGACATCTAATGTTGTAAGAAGACAGATGCATGTATGTGCAGAGTAGATTAGTTGAGAGAGCTCTGCCAAAATCAGTTGGTGTATAATTTTCACGTCATAAAACTATTTTTAATAGTAGGGCAGAGACAGGCTAACATAGCTTCTCTGTTTACTTGTTTGTTTTAATTCCTAATCCCAGGAAGTAGTCACTTTTGCACTGTATATATGCAGGCAACAAGTCTGAAAATTAAGAGCCTCCACTGGGAAGTGAACAAAGGCTTTGTACTGCCCACCCGCCAGCTCTCCTTAGCCAGCTGAGATTTTCCTTCATGTGAGGAGCTCTTTGAGGGATGGCATAATGGGGCTCAGAGGGGTACTAATCCCCAAGGGTTTAGAAGGGTTGTGCAGAGGTTATGAAAGGCCACGCTGAAGCAGACTCCAGCAACTCTTGGCCAACAGTCACTTTGGCACTATTCCCAGCCAGCACAGGTTATTGCGGTCTCTGGAGTATAGCTAGCTTTTATGGGGATAGTGGTATAAGAGGGGAAGAGAGAGAGTCAGCGGGCTGCAGCATCTGTAACTCTCTCAGTAAAAAGTTCAGTCCCAGCCTTCCCTTTATAGACACACATGCATTCAAACACACACTCATCTGCGGCTTCACATGGCCAGGAGCAACCGAGCCCTGGGAGAGGGAGACTGCAAGCAAATACAGCCACGGTAGGCTAGAAAAGCAGATTCCCAGAGACTGTCCAGTCCCCAAACTCAATAGAAGATTACTGATTGTACTTACACTGGGGGCTAGAAAGCAAATCAAAGTTGGTTGACCAGCAAAGGTAGGATGCCCCTAGACTCTTAGAGGTCAGGAAGATTTCGGAGACTTGATTATTGCTGCCAGAAAGGGACAGTGGTATATTTATAGACACCAAAAATTAAGATGACCAGAAATCGGTATTACTACTGCAAATGTATAGAGTGGCAGAACAGTGAAACAAGACTATGTGGCTGTCCTAGTATCAGCTGGGACAGAGTTAATTTTCTTCCTAGTAGTTAGCATGGGTCTGTGCTTTGGATTTCTGCTGGAAACAGTGTTGATAACACAGGGATGTTTCCATTATTGCTGAGCAGTGCTTATGCAGTGTCAAGGCCTTTTTTGCTCCTCACACCACCCAACCAGTGAGGAGGCTGGGGGTGCACAAGAAGTTGGGAGGAGACACAGCTGGGACAACTGACCAAAGGGATACTCCAATCCATATGATGTCATAGTCAGCATATTAAGACTGGGAAGAAGAAAGTCTGGGGGTGGGGACGGGAGGGCATGAGATTCTGAGTGATGGTGGTTTTCTTTCCAAGGAACCATTATGGGTGATGGAGCCCTGCTTTCCAGGAGATGACTGAACCCATCTTTCCAGGAGATGATGGGAAGTAGTGAATTAATTCCTTGGTTTGCTTTGCTTGCATGTGCAGCTTTTGCTTTGCCATTACACTGTCTTTATCTCAACCCATGAGTTTTCTCACTTTTACTCTTCTGATTCTCTCTCATCCCAACTGGGGGGAGTGAACAAGTGTATCTGTGGTTCTTAATTAATGGCTGGGGTTCAACCACGATAGTCCTCTTTGGCACCACATTTGGATCGAAAGGTGTTAGATCATGTTTAAAGCTGTTATTGATGATTAGCTATTAATTGACAAGACTTCTGTGCTTGCCATGAGGCTTGCTTGTCTTACTGTACATTAGAGTCTAGTACTTGTTAGAGGCTGCTTTTTTGCTTTCACTGCTTGCTGTACTGCTTATCATTTGACTCTGCTGTGCCTGGGAACAAGCTGATAACAGCAGTGGGGATGCAACTGCGCTAGGAGATGGCCAGGGCATCGCTGCTGTTTCTGTGCTGCTGTACTGGACAGGCTGGAACTCCAGGGTGAACTTGAGTCGAGGGGACTGTGACCTGTGGATGAGTCCATGTGGAAGCAGGACATCATGAAGCCCCTGTGGCTCTGGATAAGCCTATGCCAGAGCAGATACACCTTAAAGCATGTGTGGTCACGGTTATGTCTGTGCCGCAGCAGATATACGTCTGAAGTTATTGTGGCTCAAGGATATAGCCATGCTGGAGAAGGTACACCTCAAAGTATCTGCGGCTGTGCATGAGGTCATGCTGGAGCACC
Organism: Eurypyga helias; assembly: GCF_000690775.1. NCBI lineage: Eukaryota > Metazoa > Chordata > Aves > Eurypygiformes > Eurypygidae > Eurypyga > Eurypyga helias. The sequence goes on along the minus strand of NW_010245402.1, from coordinate 10,009 downwards.
TCAAAGCATGTGGCCATGGATAAGCCCATGACAGAGCAGGTACAACCCTGGAGGGACTGCAGCCATGGCTAAGGGTGTGTTGGGGCAGGTTTACTTCTGAAAGGAATGTGGCTGTGGGTAAGGCCATGCTATAGCAGGTACATCTCTGAAGGCAGTTTGGCCCATGGAGAATGCCATGTTGGAACACATGAACCTCAAAGATACTGTGGCTCTGGATGAGTCTGGATGAGCAGATATACACCTGAAGAGGCTGTGGCTCATAGATAAGGTTCCACCTGAAGCAGGTAAAAACCTAAGGGTGTACAGCCTATGGATAAGTCTGAGCTGCAACAGGGGCAAGGGGAGGAGTTCATTGTAACTTTAAACCCCGTGGGCTGGTCCAAAGGGACCAGGGGTGGAGATTGTAATGGAAATAACTCTAAATTGTTGTAATCTGGGATTTCAGTTGCATGTTATGGGAATTAGTATAGCAAGAACCCTTTGTTGCTAGCCAGGTTAGGAACAAGAAGAAGAGTTCATGGCAATATTAAACCCTATATCCTGTCCATAAGGTACTAGGTTGGAGATTGTAATGGAAATAGCTTCAGATTGTTGTAACCCATGATTGAGTTGCATGTTACAGGAATTACTATAGCAGAAACCACCCTAACCAATAGAGGTGAAAACTTAGAAGAAGCAGCACAAGTGCCTCAGTGGCATGACCTGAGCTGGCTTTGGTGCCCACTAATTCCACACAACACACCACCTCTCCCGGCCTGAGTGACCACCATAACAGAAGGACCCCAAAGTCATGGACTAAATGAACTCAGTGGACATTTTATAGGGATGGCTCATAAACCAAAAGAATTATATCTGTTTATATATCAAAAGACAGGAAAAGTGTTGGTGCTTGATTGGAATGTACTGGAAAGCATGAGACCTGGGCATGATGTAGATGGTACAGAATAAGGGGTGGATACTATCCTGATTTTGGATGCAGCAGAGTTAACTTTCTTCCTAGTAACTGATATGGGACTATGTTTTGCATTTGTCCAGAAAACAGTGTTGATCATATAGGGATGTTTTTGTTATTGCTGGGCAGTGCTTACACAGAGTCAAGCCCTTTTCTGATCTTCATACCACCCACTAGTGAGTAGGCTGGGGGTGCACAAGAAGTTGGGAGGAGACACAGCTGGGACATCTGACCCCAAGTGGCCAAAAGGATATTCCATATCATATGATGTGGTATGTGGATGCTCAGCATATAAAGCTGGGGGAAGAAGAAGGAAAGAGGTGATGCTCAGAGCGATGGTGTTTTTCTTCCCAACTAACCATTATAGGTAATGGTGCCCTGATTTCCTGGAGATGGCTGAACACTTACCTGATGATGATAAATGATGAAGGAATTCCTTGTTTTCCTTTGCTTGTGCACTTGGCTTTTGCTTTACCTGTTAAACTGTCTTTATCTCAACCCAAGAGGTTTCTCACTTTTACTCTTCTGACACCCATCCCACTGAGGGGGGGCAGGGAGGAGGGGTGGAAATTGAGGGAGTGGCTGTGTGGTGCTTAGTTAATGGCTGGGGTTAAACCATGACAATGGCTCATCACTATGTTTTCCCTCACCTCACAGTAAATTAGTCACAGAACAATTCTCCTTTTCCCTAGCTTTCCTCCAGCCTTTTCATTTCCATCAACATGATGGCAAACTACAATCCTTTTGACCTGTACTAAAGGAGAAAGAAAATCAAACACACACATGCCTTAAATTCATGGCTGTAAAGTTATGATGAAGGAATTCCTTGTTTTCCTTTGCTTGTGCACTTGGCTTTTGCTTTACCTGTTAAACTGTCTTTATCTCAACCCACGAGTTTTCTCACTTTTACTCTTCTGACACCCATCCCATTGAGGGGGGGCAGGGAGGAGGGGTGGAAATTGAGGGAGTGGCTGTGTGGTGCTTAGTTAATGGCTGGGGTTAAACCATGACAATGGCTCATCACTATGTTTTCCCTCACCTCACAGTAAATTAGTCACAGAACAATTCTCCTTTTCCCTAGCTCTCCTCCAGCCTTTTCATTTCCATCAACATGATGGCAAACTACAATCCTTTTGACCTGTACTAAAGGAGAAAGAAAATCAAACACACACATGCCTTAAATTCATGGCTGTAAAGTTATTTACCTCTGTTATCTCTATCCAACAAGAGTACGGTAGGGGCTTTTTGTCACAGCAATATTTGTCACTGCTCTCGCTTCATCCTCTTGCTTTTTGTTGATTCTTTGAAAAGCATGGTTTTCTTTCTAAACAGGTGCTTAGTTTTTGATCAGTGTTTAGCCCCATTACTCATCTAAGTATTCATTATTTCTCAGTTCGCTGATATTTATTCATCCACATATGATCAAACTGAATTCTTCTTCATACGCTCTTCACAGCTTCCATGCTTTGACTCTGGTCCCTGGTGTACCCAGCTGCTTTTCTTCCTGTAAGATTTCTCTATAGGCATTTTATTTTTTCCTTCATGCGTAGTTAGGAGCAGGAGATGAATCTTCCCTTTGAGTGATTTCTTTAATATTCATCCCCTTTTGTGCCTTTGCGTGTGCTTACTTGCTTTTTGTACATGTAGGATTTGTGTCAGGAGGTGTTAATTTCTTCCTCTAACGTGGGTGTTGTAAGTGACAGGCGTTAATAAGGTTTGATCTGTGACTTTTACTTTACTCAAGGGTTTTCCTTCTCACTTTAGCTGTCTCTTTAGCACCTTTGATAGATGGCGTACAACTGCATATCAAGGCACTTTAGAGAGGTCTCATTGATATTTATATGTTTAGGATGTACTCCACTCACTTTTGTGGTGAACTAAGCCTTTGACTGAAGAGCTTTTCATTTTATGCTCATACTTACACATTTCTGCTTTGACTTCCAAGGAAAATGCATACAATCCTTCCTGAGGGAGCATTGGAAAGAACAGGAAAAATCAGAGTCCCAAGGAAAGGAGTGTGACAGAGAATTATCTACATATGTGTTTAACCCTTGCTCTCCCCACAGAAATTGTTTGGGTTTGTGTTTTGTTTTGTTTTGTTTTGTTTTGTTTTGTTTTTTCCCGAGAGTGAGGCTTTTAAGTAGTTACTAAAAAGGATTTCCTTCACAAGAAACCTTCCCTCAAGTTGAGACTTAGTCCTGGCAGCAATGACTCAACAGCTACAAATTCTTAACTTGAAACAAGCCAACCATCAACCTGGTTTGGAGTCTTTGCAGAAAACAACCAGCAGAAAGCAACTTTGCACTTGTCTCTGGGAGCCCCACAGAGTCCATCCTTTCTTCATTTCTTGTGTTATCTACACAGTATTGCAGGGAGCTACTGTGAGATTCCAGCTGCAAGAGTGGTGCATTTTTCTGCATCCTGTTCTTGAAGTGAAAAGTAATGTTTCCTTTGGAAGGGGCAGCACAGTCTTGTTGACAGGTTGGTCCTAAAAGAGTTAACTTAGATCCTGTTCCCATCTCCATCAGCTGCTCCTTCAGCTAGTTTACTTGTTATATTAAATGCTACCTTGGCTAGTATCCAGGCTTCGATGTAGATGTTTGCAGGTGAACTGTTTAGCCTCTCTCTGTAGTCAGTGGAAAGAAATGTGCATTTCCATGGGGCAGTTCATTGCATCTGGGAATAGCTGTTGAAGCAGGAAAGTAAACTTGTCAAGACACAAGGAATAACCCAGATGTTGACATCTATGTGGTGTAAGATAAGTGACACATTCAGGTGACATGAATCCCAACCTTGCTGTCTCTTCAATGACATTTTGCAATGCTTTTTACCTTTCCATGATGTTTCCTTGGTACAAAAGAGCACAAGGATCTCAGTCTCACTGTTCTCTAAAGACATGCTACTCTAGGCTTACTTTATTTGCTTACTGATGAACATCATTGGCCCAAATTTAAACATACTGGCAAAGCTTTGAAAAAAAAATCTTTTAAAATCTCCATCCTACCAACACCCCTAAATCCTGTAAATTTCTGCGGTAAAGTTCCTAAACAAGAGTTGAGTTGCTCAGTGTTTATCGTGTTTGAGCAGAAAAGGCCTATATTATCTACAAGACCTCAACATCTGCATTTTGTGATGCCCCTGAAAACTTCCAAGAGAATGAGAAACCTGCCCACCATGAAAGTGCACCAGCATGAAGGCTTTGTCAATGGCCAAACCACGTCTCTGCAGTCTCCAGCATCTAAGGGGAACTGGAACCTCCCTGTTTGTCAGTACTAACATAAATCTCCTCACATCATTCTCCTCACAGGTCATTAAGATAAGAACAGTAATTTAAAACTATAATTATCCCACCAGCAGGAAGAGAGACAACGAACTATGGAAGAGCGAGTCATTTATCTCTGACTCTGTGGGTCGTCCTAATGCTACAGAATATGCCACCCTGAAGAGTGCCCATTTCCAGTGAATAGGAACCCACATCACAAGAAGTCACATTAACAGCCATAGCAGAGAGGTCAATGAATTTACATTGATCCAGGGTACCAGCTGGAACTGGCAGGAGGTCTTTCCACAGCATCATGTCCTGCCGTGTCATTGCTTATCTTCCATATGCTGTGGGAAAAAATAGAAAATGTTACCTTCCAACTGCCCTACAACCAATAAATGTTACACAAGGGTTTTTTTACTTTTTAAATAACCATTTGCATTTAATTTGTAGCTGTTGAAATGGGAGAAAGGAGGAAGGAAATTCACCTGGATTTATGTATCTCATGATTTCTTGATGATCCTGTCAGACATGCCCTGAGCTGGTCACAGATTTTTCTGTCAGTGGGAATGTTTCTCTCCTTGGATTTTCATTAAGTTAAATGTGCATTCTGATTGACTGCTGGAAATTCCCCACTGTAGCTGTGCACTGAGGAGAAAAAATCTGCAAAGAGAATAAAACTTTGAGGACTTGGTTCTCTGCCACCTTGTTTCGAATGTGGCCATTCACAGCTGTGCTAAGCAGATGTAAAACTCACAACAGGAGTAAGCATCCACTTTGTGGTCACATAATTGACCCTACAGGGTGCTAGGCATCAAGGAGTTGAGTCTTTGTAGTAGAGAGACCACAGATTATGGAAGAAAATGGACTTTCTGTATGTACGTATTTTAAGTAGCTCTGCATGTATATGTGTGCATAAACAGATAGCAAATAAGCATTTCAGACAAGCCATGCCTCACTCCTTTGAAGCTATGCCATGTGAATCATCAAGAAACCTGTTAAGAGCTCTATGGCACAAATGTTACCATGACTGTGAAGAGATGTTGTTTCCCATTTCCAACACTTGGAAGGGTTTTCTTCTGTAATGGTCAGGCGGGATGTAATCAGCAGAATCAATGTTGCCTGGGGTGCCTTTCATCTCATCCCAAAGTAGACATCTCAGGTAACTGAGATAAATCATGACTGATCATTAGCTATGTAAAGACATCAAATAAATAAAATTGGGATGAATGTCACCATTGAGGTTTACATCTGAGTAAGAAATCTTCAAGATCTCTGAAGAAAATAAGAAAATATCCTCAGGGATTTGCTATTTCTGTCTTACCAAAAGCAAACATAATTAGGTTTGACTCTTACTGATAGGCTAGAAAACAGAATAAAATTAGAGACCAGAAGTTTTGAAGTCAGTAAAATGGACTCCTTTGGACATCGGTGGGTTTTGAATTAAGCCTACAAGCAGAGGCTGAAAAAGATCTACACGTCAAATACCTACTTGAGGTAGGAGCAATGTAACACTTTTTATCCCTGGTCTTCTGCCCCACAGACTTACTGGTTGCCTTCAGCCATGATGCCCCCCACAAAGCTGTGTTGCTCTTTTTCACAACTGCATTTGTTCCTGACCTGTTACTGGACTCTCTCATCTGTGTGGGAAGAACCGTCTGTGAGGCCGGGGTGGACCAAACCCACTTTCACAGAAGCATACTGGACTTTTTTTCTAAAACCATTTTTAATTCCCTAGTATACATCCCAAGGGGTTGTGCAGAAACGTGTCCAGGGTTATGTAGGAGTGAGAGCCTAAACGGACAGATATACCTTGGGCAGGCATTGCTGCCAGGGCTTCATCTTGGGCAACCAAAGCCTGAGGGTTTTGATCATGAAGTGTGAGTCTCACGTGTTTAATGGTCTGATCATCCCTGCTAGGAGTGCTCTTTGGTGCTAGAAAAAGGGAGAGTCCCAGCAAAACTTCCCCTCTGATGTAGCTGCCTTTTTTCCAAGTATCATATAATGAAAGATGCTATGGTGTTCCATGGTAATATGAAACACTTGATTTAATATTTAGCAACTTAAACAGGTGCCAAGCAGTAGACTTATTTGGGTATTTTCCAGAAACAGAGTTTATCACTGGAAAATGCCAGTTTGATGAAATGGAGACTTTTCTTGGGAATATGCCAATTTTGATGAAATTTTCATAAGAAAGTTTTCCATAGTAGGATAGGATTTCTGTTCAAAATGCCAAAGAGAAAGACAGATGCTTCTCCCTCCTTTAGGAAAGTCAATATGCTATTGTTAGAGCACCTGCTGAGGTCAGGACATCCAGCCCCAAATCCATAGCCAGACCACAGCTTTGGACCTGGCTGTCCCATTACCTGGTTGACTAGCTTAGCAGCCAATGTGCTGCTCTCAGTTGACTGTGTTTCAGCATCTCCTATAAAAGCTATGCTTCATTCTATGAATAATTATTGGTGTAGGAATTTGAACCTTAGTCTAAACAATATTGCTTGAGACTTAGCCAAGCTCTTCCTCCTTTCCTGGCCAAATATTATTTATTCATTAGAAATGTAGTCATTGGAATGAATAGCTGTTGCTCACTTTAACATAGTGTGTGCCCTCAATCCTCATCACTTTCATCTACACAACACTAAAGTGTCATGTCCGTGTTTATATCCATGGCTAGTTTGCCTTCCACACACTACAGCAACCTTGTGGATAAACTGCTGCTTGTATGTTGAGGAAAACGTTCTGAGCAGCAACATGTGAGCCAAAAAGTTGCCTTCATGGTCCCATATGCTCCGACAGATACACCCCAGATACACCTAAACCCAAGAGAGGACCTTAGTGAAGGCTCAGTGGGTGGGTCTGGTCAGGGCTGCAGACTAAGGGCCATCTCAATAAAGACTGTAAATACAGACATTGACCTCAACAGGAGTTAAGGACATGGAGCACAGTGGAAGACACTTGTTAGGCTTGTTTGGATCCACATACTTAAATGAATTAGTTGAAATTAAAGAAGTCTGATTTATTTGAATTCAGCGAGGGGTGTTGGACATCAGTTTTTGGTTTTGGCATGTCTCTGATGTCTCCAGCTGTGTGAACTTCTGACTTTTTTTTGCTGGTAAATTTCCACAGTTTTACGTCCTTAATGTCATCTCAGCAGACAAAAACAGCAGATATTTTTTTAACCAATAACCATTTCAGGTTACCCAGAGCTAGTAAAGTAACCTCATTGTGGATAAAAAACAGCAAGAGTTTTGTTAAGCTTTCTCCATGGAGTGAACATTATTTGCAAGTACATGATCTGTCAGGGTTCTCTGAGGTACAGTAGTGAAGAGCAGCATACACAGGTGGTTTGTTTACCATGATCCAAACAGGGTCTGTTTTCTTATGTACAGGGTCAATGTTTTAGCTTCTGTTGGAAAGAGTACCGAGGAAGCTTACAGTATCTGAATTTTTTTATTCTATATCCCACTGCCCACTGTGTTGAATAGAGGCAGAAGAAGTATATTTATATACTCAGTTATGGGGAGGAGCAGGTTCTCACTGTTGCTGAGTCAGAAAGAGTGGGTTTAGTGGGGGAGGAAGGGGAAGTGTACAGACTGCAACAGTTGTTTCCTCAGCCCAGTTACACCACTTGACATCCCTCCACCCCATCATGAGATGACAGTGCCAGAATGAAGCTGTGCAGCGACTGCCTCTACCCTGCAGCAGTGGGCATCCGTTTCCAGAGAGCTGAGATGTGGGCAGAGCTTTGGGGTTTGCTTAGTCAAAGTGGAGGTTGTGCGAGCAAAACATACTGATAAAGGTGAAGGAAGGAACAGAAAATAACCAAAGGAAAAGTCTTTCTGGGAAAACTACACTTCCTTTACTAACAGCTGACAAATCCACCAAGGCCCTGCAGGTAAAGACAAACTAAGACAGTGGTTACTACCGCTGTCATTTCTCACTTTCACAGTTCCACCAGTAAGGTGGTAGATTGCATACATGGTGACACTGAACTGGTACTCGGCAGTTTTGAAATCTCAAATGCACACACCCCTCACCCCCTTATGTACCCAGGCAAACATGAATTTCCTTCTATGTAACAAAGGGCTCATCAGGAAAGTAATAGATTATTGATTTTTTTTCCACTGGGAAATTTAATACAGGACAGACAGATGGAGCTTTGAAGAAGAAAAGAGTAATATTGTCAAAACAAACAGAATGTAAAGAAGATTTATCTAGAAAACAGCTCACTTGAAGGCATTAGTTTGGGACAATCTATGGAGCGTAAGATGAACATCTATCCTGAACATGCCATCGGTTTCTAGACAGCCTGTATTGAAATAAAATTGACTGCAATTCCAACACTGTGACGAATATCTTCTGCAATATGAACATCTTAAATATTTATACTTTCAATCATTATTGTATAGTCCCATGCTTTATTACATTTTCATAGGCTTGAAAACATCTAATAAACAGAAACATTAAAATCCCAGTCCTAGAGAAAACTGGGCATTTTTTAGTTCCTCCAGTCATTTGGGAGGGAGCACGACAAGAGTCTCAAAGGACAGGGTGTCTGTTGCACAACTTAGAGACAACAACCAAAAGAACTGAGGCACTAGTTTAACAAAGCATGCAATTAAATCCAATCCTTATTAACAAAGAACCTAAGTACATGTCTAAGTTTTATTTTTAACAGCAAAGAGTTAAATGTGTCCTCAAGTCCCTCACTGGCCAAGGAGCTGAGGTTGTTAAGTGACTGCAAGACGCTGTTAGCTGCCACATCATGTTTGACCCACCCATCACTCTGCCATCTGGCTTGGACCCAAAAGGCAAGCAAGAGCATTTTATTCTCTTCCCAGCAGACCGCAGCTGCACCTGGAGTCCTGGGATCTCACCTGAGAACATGAGGGCTCAGTGGAAGGGCAACAGCCACAGATTATTGTCACAGGAGATACCCATCTCCATGTACTGCTTTTCTTCAGAAAACTGGGTCTTTCTCTTTCTCTCTTTCTCTGAGAAGTCACAAAACGAAGGAAAAAAGTGTTGGTTTAGATGAGACTATTGCGAAGCAGCCAACTGTTTGGAACGAAGGCAAGATATCATCTAAACTGTGGTTAATCACTTTGCACATTGGAATAGAGCTGGAGTTCATTGAGACATTTCAGAGGTGGTCCTAATGCAGACTCTGACTTGGGTCTAAAGCAATTGCTTCTTTCAAATTATGAAAGAGTCTTAGATATGTATAGATGAGAGGCCATCAGAAAACTTTTATTTATTCATGAGCCTCTGTATCTATTATTTTCTGCATTTGGAAGCATAATAGAAAATGCAACACAGTCCTTCCTTCCCTGACTCCCTTCTTGATTATAGCATGATCTGATGAAATAATTAATTGCTGCAAAGACTGTACAATTAAATGTCTGGCTATTGTTTCACTGGCAAGAAAATAAATGAGGTTTAATTTCATCATATTCAAACATGACTATAAAATTTACATGGGTGGTATCAGTACCAGACCTCATATACAGTTTATTCAGTTTCTGTGTTAGAAAGCTTTGAGTAGATTAGAGTTTCAAAGCTGTTTATCTGGCAGAATGTAAAAATTCCACCAGAGATCCCAGCAGCATTGACAAACTTCACAAGTCCTGGGCTATAAAAAAGTTTGTAAATACTACTGAGTTTTTAGAAGTTCTCAGAGGTCCAAGTATTTGCTGCAGATTGCATCAAAATGAGTCAATTAGCCTCCTAGGTAAATAGACAAAGATTTTAGCCAGAAATTAAGAAAATGTTATATATATACATATATATATATA
>NW_010245401.1:0-3256 GCF_000690775.1 Eurypyga helias | reverse complement strand
TCCCTGGAAGTGTTCAAGGCCAGCAACCTTCAGCAACCTGGTCTAGGGGAAGGTGTCCCTGCCCATGGCAGGGGGGTTGGAACTAGATGATCTTTAAGGTCCCTTCCAACCCAAACCATTCTGTGATTCTATGATTCTATACTTCTCTACTTCTACATTTGTCATCTAGGTCTTAACTGCTAGGAAAATTTATATTAGTTTCTCTAAAGGTATAATTTAAAATCCATTTTAGCTAAACTGGTGTAGAAGACAGTGGGCATTCCCATATTTCAGTGTTAAACCATGTCCATTTTGGTTTAAGCTTAAATCTATTCAGGAGCTGATTTTGTATTTGCAAATGAGTTGGTCTTAAGCTAGCACAAGCAATTTGGTTTACGTGTGAGTTTAAGCAACATTGATGCAGCTGCTTAATACAACTGAATTCTTACACTTGCCTGGTTCACTTCTGGTCATTTGCTCTGAAGTGCAATGACAACTTCAGGTAGTCACTAAGGTAATTAGGGTAAGGCAGTAATTATGCTTGCAGTAAGGAATATGAAAACGTAGATGGCATCTAGAGGCGAGCAGGTGCTTTAGCTCACCATGTGATCTACCCAGCTCTCCTAATGGTTTCACCTGTGTGCAGAAGAAGCCTTGCCAACTTCCAGAGATGAGGAGTTTGGACACAGGAAAACAACTGCCGCATGTGACTCCTCTGGCTCTGCCTTAGAAGAAAGAACAGAATGATTTCCTGGAGATTCCACTGACAGGCACATCTTCTCCATAGAGGTTAGCAGCAGTTGATGATCAACAGTATCAGGTATCAAGGGTGAGCCAACAAATAATTACGCACTACCATTTCTGAGTGGCCAGAGTTACAAGGACGGTCTCAGTACCCTGCACTTCACTGAAACCTCCGTGACAGGGATCAGGTTACTGGCTGCCTCACAGCTGATGTTAGAGATTAATTTCTGTCAACCTGATTAGCAGAGGACAGTTAAGGGCTGGGTGGTAGCCTGTAGGAGCTTGCCCTTTGAAAGACAGATCCATGAATGAATCTTACCAGACCACACATTAGTTGTGATAGTAGATTCAAATCAAAGGTGGAGATCATAACCTCCACTGACTTATGCCCTAATACCCCATTTCCATACCCATTTGCTCAAACCTGGAAAGACTGTGTTACGTTTCTTCTCCTGATTTAGCTTGAGTGCCTGGGATGTTTTGTCAGAGGCTGTGAAATAAGACACCTCACACAAGAGATGTGACAAGGTGAGCGGTGTCAGCTGAGGTTTATAAAGCAACATTAGGCTCTTTCTGTAACGTCAGAGGAGTAGACACTTGGCAGTGGCAAGGTTATGTGGCAACACCTTGCGCCCACGTCTGCGTCAGGAAACTTTTCTGTCGCTGGTACTCATGGGCTGCCTTTCAGTTCTTTCTTCCCTCATTTCTGGGAGGGGCTAGAGCAGCAGCAGAGCAGGAGCTGAAGGCTGAGCACGCTGGGCAGTAGCGGCATCTCTGTCTCCCTGATCTGTTTGGGAGATCAGGGATGTTGAATACATTATTCCAAAATGTGTTCAAAAACCATAGGCAACACAAAAGAAACATAGGGTTGGCCTGCTTTGTCCTGCTCCAGCCACATTCCCTTTCTGTGATCTGCTCATTCATAGAGAGCAAAGCCTCACAAGCTGATGCATCAGATCTTTCAGTCAGACTAATGGGACTTACGAGGGGTGGGAAGGATTTGCCTCCTCCCAGCATCAGTGACTATTTCTTCCCTTGCAATTAATCGGAAAAACAGCTTGAGGAGAAATACTTCCTGTGTAGTTGATGCTCCCATCTGCTCCCCCCATGGGTCTGCATATTTACACCCCGGACCCGTTTGAGGTAGGCTGAGAACTCTTCTCCTTCGCTGGCGGCCCCGTAACAGGGACAGAACTGAACCACTGCTTTGGCTCCAGTTCCCCCCGGTTGTCATCACAACTCGCACAGTCACACAGAATGATGCAAGTGACAAGGACACCACACATTTTTTGGAGTCCTGCCCCCACCTTTTAGGTGAGGAGCACTGCCACATCCTCCAGAAAGCTCCGCATATGCTATTAAAAGAAAGCAACCACCACTAAAAACAACTCTGTGCCTTCTATGCTAGAAGTAACAACTCATGGGCAAACAATTTATTAACATTTTTCATTAAAACAATCACTCCCAGCTGAGACTTATGAAAGACCCTGCCAGGCCAAAATGTCAGCCCAGTTACGGTATTTATTATTACAACTGTCAGGCCAGAAGGGTATGCTGCAGCGGCTCCAGCAGGCATGCTCAGACAGGAGCTCCTGCCTATGGGCCAGCTGCTGCACCAATGGGACTGGTAAATGGCAGATGTCAAGTTCCTGTTTCAGGTCCTTGCCCTCTTCCCCCTTCGACCACCACGGATCATTTTAGCTGTTTGGCAACTGGGAAAGACCACACACGGCAAGGTAAGCATCAGTGTTGTCCGGCTTTTAGAGCCTTCCCAATTTTTAAACTACATGGCTCGTGACTGTCAAGCAGCAAAGGAGGGCCAAGCTGGAGCGTGAGGTGTACTTTCCTCAAGGTGGTGGCTGCTCCCCATAGCCACATGCTTCGGGAGAGGTGGCTGAGGGTATCCATAGGCTGCAGGTCTGTGTTCGGAAGTCACGGGCTGGTCCTGGTGCAAAGAGAGGCTTGCACTTGGGTTTCATAATGGAGTTCATGGAAGTCAGTGGAAATTGAACTGCGGCCAAGGTGGAGAGCCATGTAGAACAGATGTCTTTACAGAGGATAAAACAAACAAAAAGAAATACTCAGAGCCCGAGTTGGAACTCTTGGCCCACGCTAAATCTGTAGAAAGCCCCAAAGTGCTCTAGAGGGAGGCTGTCCGACACACTTAAATTCCACATGTATAAAGTAAAACACATTTGCATTGCTAATTTAATAAAGGACTTCTTGACCCAAAGTCAAATACTAACGCAAGTCTTCTGCATGGAAAAGGTTTGATAAGCACGTTCTTTAACTCTCTCTGTGAACGTTCAGTAATGCTCCTTTTTAAAAGTACATATGCTTCTCCTAGTGTCTGATGCTAATTATCAGATAACAGGCAGACCTGTGCTGAGTAGGTATGTAATATATTAGCCTTGGGGGGGGGAAAAAAAAAGCCTTATCTTTCAAGTAGATTTGAAACTGCATATGATCTTTCTGAGTCTGTGGAAACTTTCCTCTGCAGCACAGACCTTATATAAGGAAGAGAAAGAAGGGG